>NC_143036.1:1740000-1997500 GCF_057628025.1 Oncorhynchus mykiss
TGCTCATAAAACACACCTAACCTAACCCTGCTCATAAAACACACCTAACCCTGCTCATAAAACACACCTAACCCTGCTCATAAAACACACCTAACCCTGCTCATAAAACACACCTAACCCTGCTCATAAAACACACCTAACCCTGCTCATAAAACACACCTAACCCTGCTCATAAAACACACCTAACCCTGCTCATAAAACACACCTAACCCTGCTCATAAAACACACCTAACCCTGCTCATAAAACACACCTAACCTAACCCTGCTCATAAAACACACCTAACCCTGCTCATAAAACACACCTAACCTAACCCTGCTCATAAAACACACCTAACCCTGCTCATAAAACACACCTAATCCTGCTCATAAAACACACCTAACCCTGCTCATAAAACACACCTAACCCTGCTCATAAAACACACACAACCCTGCTCATAAAACACACCTAACCCTGCTCATAAAACACACCTAACCCTGCTCATAAAACACACCTAACCTAACCCTGCTCATAAAACACACCTAACCCTGCTCATAAAACACACCTAACCTAACCCTGCTCATAAAACACACCTAACCCTGCTCATAAAACACACCTAACCCTGCTCATAAAACACACCTAATCCTGCTCATAAAACACACCTAACCTAACCCTGCTCATAAAACACACCTAACCCTGCTCATAAAACACACCTAACCCTGCTCATAAAACACACCTAACCCTGCTCATAAAACACACCTAACCCTGCTCGTAAAACACACCTAACCCTGCTCATAAAACACACCTAACCTAACCCTGCTCATAAAACACACCTAACCTAATCCTGCTCATAAAACACACCTAACCCTGCTCATAAAACACACCTAACCTAACCCTGCTCATAAAACACACCTAACCCTGCTCATAAAACACACCTAATCCTGCTCATAAAACACACCTAACCCTGCTCATAAAACACACCTAACCCTGCTCATAAAACACACACAACCCTGCTCATAAAACACACCTAACCCTGCTCATAAAACACACCTAACCCTGCTCATAAAACACACCTAACCTAACCCTGCTCATAAAACACACCTAACCCTGCTCATAAAACACACCTAACCTAACCCTGCTCATAAAACACACCTAACCCTGCTCATAAAACACACCTAACCCTGCTCATAAAACACACCTAATCCTGCTCATAAAACACACCTAACCTAACCCTGCTCATAAAACACACCTAACCCTGCTCATAAAACACACCTAACCCTGCTCATAAAACACACCTAACCCTGCTCATAAAACACACCTAACCCTGCTCGTAAAACACACCTAACCCTGCTCATAAAACACACCTAACCTAACCCTGCTCATAAAACACACCTAACCTAATCCTGCTCATAAAACACACCTAACCCTGCTCATAAAACACACCTAACCCTGCTCATAAAACACACCTAACCTAACCCTGCTCATAAAACACACCTAACCCTGCTCATAAAACACACCTAATCCTGCTCATAAAACACACCTAACCCTGCTCATAAAACACACCTAACCCTGCTCATAAAACACACACAACCCTGCTCATAAAACACACCTAACCCTGCTCATAAAACACACCTAACCCTGCTCATAAAACACACCTAACCTAACCCTGCTCATAAAACACACCTAACCCTGCTCATAAAACACACCTAACCTAACCCTGCTCATAAAACACACCTAACCCTGCTCATAAAACACACCTAACCCTGCTCATAAAACACACCTAATCCTGCTCATAAAACACACCTAACCTAACCCTGCTCATAAAACACACCTAACCCTGCTCATAAAACACACCTAACCCTGCTCATAAAACACACCTAACCCTGCTCATAAAACACACCTAACCCTGCTCGTAAAACACACCTAACCCTGCTCATAAAACACACCTAACCTAACCCTGCTCATAAAACACACCTAACCTAATCCTGCTCATAAAACACACCTAACCCTGCTCATAAAACACACCTAACCTAACCCTGCTCATAAAACACACCTAACCCTGCTCATAAAACACACCTAACCCTGCTCATAAAACACACCTAACCCTGCTCATAAAACACACCTAACCCTGCTCATAAAACACACCTAATCCTGCTCATAAAACACACCTAACCCTGCTCATAAAACACACCTAACCCTGCTCATAAAACACACACAACCCTGCTCATAAAACACACCTAACCCTGCTCATAAAACACACCTAACCCTGCTCATAAAACACACCTAACCTAACCCTGCTCATAAAACACACCTAACCCTGCTCATAAAACACACCTAACCTAACCCTGCTCATAAAACACACCTAACCCTGCTCATAAAACACACCTAACCCTGCTCATAAAACACACCTAATCCTGCTCATAAAACACACCTAACCTAACCCTGCTCATAAAACACACCTAACCCTGCTCATAAAACACACCTAACCCTGCTCATAAAACACACCTAACCCTGCTCATAAAACACACCTAACCCTGCTCGTAAAACACACCTAACCCTGCTCATAAAACACACCTAACCTAACCCTGCTCATAAAACACACCTAACCTAATCCTGCTCATAAAACACACCTAACCCTGCTCATAAAACACACCTAACCTAACCCTGCTCATAAAACACACCTAACCCTGCTCATAAAACACACCTAACCCTGCTCATAAAACACACCTAACCCTGCTCATAAAACACACCTAACCCTGCTCATAAAACACACCTAACCTAACCCTGCTCATAAAACACACCTAACCCTGCTCATAAAACACACCTAACCCTGCTCATAAAACACACCTAACCCTGCTCATAAAACACATAAATCATTATCACACTCTCAACAGACACCTCATTATTAGACTCTCAGCAGGCACATCGTTATCACTCTCAGCAGACACCTCATTATCACACTCTCAGTAGGCACCTCATTATCACACTCTCAGCAGGCACCCCATTATCACACTCTCAGCAGGCACCTCATTATGACACTCTCAGCAGGCACCTCATTATCACACTCTCAGCAGGCACCTCATTATGACACTCTCAGCAGGCACCTCATTATCCCACTCTCAGCAGGCACCTCGTTATCACACTCTCAGCAGGCACCTCATTATGACACTCTCAGCAGGCACCTCGTTATGACACTCTCAGCAGGCACCTCGTTATGACACTCTCAGCAGGCACCTCGTTATGACACTCTCAGCAGGCACCTCGTTATGACACTCTCAGCAGGCAGCTCGTTATCACACTCGCAGCAGGCATTTCGTTATCACACTCTCAGCAGGCACCTCATTATGACACTCTATAATCTCTTTCTCTCTCCTTTCATTCGCTTCCTCTCTTTCACTATCTCTGCCCTGCACCCTCTTTCATTTTCTCTGTGACAATACAGTAGGGCATCAAGGCTAGATCTCAGAACGTGTTTATGTAATGTGCTTTATATACAGCTCTTCTGAGAATACATTATGGTTCAGAGGAGATAGGAGAGTTCTATGGGCGGAAAGAGGGATGGGAGGAAATGCAAAAAGGGCAGGAGGGTAGGAGAGGAGAGGAGAGGGGATGGGAGAGGAGATGAGATGGGAGAGGAGATGGGAGAGGAGAGGGGGTGGGAGAGGAGAGGGGATGGGAGATGAGAGGGGTGGGAGAGGGTGTGGGAGAGGAGAGGGAAGGGGGTGGGAGAGGAGATGGGAGGGGAGAGGGGATGGGAGAGGAGAGGGGATGGGAGAGGAGAGGAGAGGAGAGGGAATGGGAGAGGAGAGGGGTGGGAGAGGAGAGGGGGTGGGAGAGGAGAGGAGAGGTGTGGGAGAGGAAAGGGGGTGGGAGAGGAGAGGGGGTGTGAGAGGAGAGGGGATGGGAGAGGAGATGGGAGAGGAGAGGAGAGGGGATGGAAGAGGAGAGGGAGTGGGAGAGGAGAGGGGTGGGAGAGGAGAAGGGATGGGAGAGGAGAGGGTGAGAGAGGAGAGGAGAGGGGATGGGAGAGGAGAGGAGATGGGAAGGGAGAGGGGGTGGGAGAGGAGAGGGGATGTGAGAGGAGATGGGAGGGGAGAGGAGAGGGGATGGGAGAGGGGACGGGAGAGGAGAGGGGGTGGGAGAGGAAGAGGAGATGGGATGGGAGAGGAGAGGGGGTGGGAGAGGAGAGGAGATGGGAGGGGAGAGGGGGTGGGAGAGGAGAGGAGAGCGGGTGGGATAGGAGGGGGGGTGGGAAAGGAGAGGAGAGGGGATGGGAGAGGAGAAGAGATGGGAGGGGAGAGGGGGTGGGAGAGGACAGGGGATAGGAGAGGGGATGGGAGAGGAGAGAGGGTGGGAGAGGAGAGAGGGTGGGAGAGGAGAGGAGAGGAGAGGGGATGGGAGAGGAGAGAGGGTGGGAGAGGAGAGGAGATGGGAGGGGAGAGGAGGTGGGAGAGGAGAGGGGGTGGGAGAGGGGAGGAGATGGGAGAGGAGAGGGGGTGGGAGGGGAGAGGCGATTGCATGGGAGGGGAGAGGGGGTTGGAGAGGAGAGGGGGTTTTTAGAGGAGAGGGGGTGGGAGAGGAGAGGAGAGGGGGTGGGAGAGGAGAGGGGATGGGATGGGAGAGGAGAGGGGATGGGAGAGGAGAGGAGATGGAAGAGGAGATGGGAGAGGCGATGGGAGAGGAGAGGGGGTGGGATAGGAGAGGGGTTGGGAGAGGAGAGGGGGTGGGAGAGGAGAGGGGATGGGAGAAGAGATGGGAGAGGAGAGGGGATGGGAGAGGAGATGGGAGAGGAGAGGGGAGAGGCGATGGGAGGGGAGAAGGGATGGGAGAGGAGAGGGGATGGGAGAGGAGATGGGGTGGGAGAGGAGATAGGAGGGGAGAGGGGGTGGGAGAGTGGATGAGAGAGGAGAGGTGGTGGGAGAGGGGATGGGAGAGGAAAGGAGGGGAGGGGATGGGAGGGTAGATGGGAGATGAGAGGGGGTGGAAGAGGAGAGGGGATGGGAGAGGAGAGGACAGTGGGTGGGAGAGGTGAGGAGAGTGGGTGGGAGAGGAGTGGGGATGGGAGAGGAGAGGGGGTGGGAGGGGAGATGAGATGGGTCGGGAGAGTGGATGGGAGGGGAGAGGGGGTGGGGGAGGAAAGGAGGGGAGGGGATTGAATTGGATGGGAGGGGAGAGGGGATGGGAGGGGAAAGGCGATGGGAGGGGAGAAGGGATGGGATGGGAGAGGAGATGGGAGAGGAGAGGGGATGGGAGAGGAGATGGGCGAGGAGAGGGGATGGGAGAGGAGATGGGAGAGGAGAGGAGAGAGGAGATGGGAGGGGAGAAGGGATGGGATGGGTGAGGAGATGGGAGAGGAGAGGGGGTGGGAGAGGAGAGGGGATGGGAGAAGAGATTGGAGAGGAGAGGGGATGGGAGAGGAGATGGGAGAGGAGAGGGGAGAGGCGATGGGAGGGGAGAAGGGATGGGATGGGAGAGGAGATGGGAGAGGAGAGGGGGTGGGAGAGGAGAGGGGGTGGGAGAGGAGATGGGAGAGGAGAGGGGGTGGGAAAGGAGATGGGAGAGGAGAGGGGGTGGGAGAGGAGAGGGGATGGGAGAGGAGATGGGAGAGGAGAGGGGGTGGGAGAGGAGATGGGAGAGGAGAGGGGGTGGGAGAGGAGAAGGGATGTGAGAGGAGAGGAGATGGGAGAGGAGAGGGGATGGGAGAGGAGAGGAGTTGGGGGAGGAGAGGAAATGGGAGAGGAGAGGAGATGGGAGAGGAGAGGAGATGGGAGAGGAGAGGGGGCGAGGGGATTGGATGGGAGGGGAGAGTGGATTTGATGGGAGGGGAGAGGGGGTGGATGGGATGGGATGGGAGAGGGGATGGGGGAGGAGATGAGAGAGGAGAGGAGGGGAGGGGGGTGGGAGAGGAGAGGAGGGGAGGGGCGAGGAGATGGGAGGGGAGAGGGAGTGGGAGAGGAGAGGAGGGGAGGGGATGGAGAGGAGGGGAGGGGATGGGAGAGGGAATGGGAGAGGAGAGGGGGTGGGAGAGGAGATGAGGAGAGGAGGTGGGAGGGGAGAGGAGGTGGGATGGGAGAGGGGGTGGGAGAGTAGAAGAGAAGGGGTGGGAGAGTAGAGGGGGTGGGAGAGGAGATGAGCAGAGGAGAGGGGGTGGGAGAGGAGGGGGGATGGGATGGGAGGAGGAGAGGAGGGAAGGAGAGGGTCAGAAGGTTTCAACATTATGGAACAGCCCACTAACATGCTGCTGGATCCTGTACTACAGGGTCTCCTGGGGACGTCTCCAGGGGCACAGTGAGGGGGGGGCTAATTCAAACCAGAAATGAGCATGTCTCATCTGATTAAAGGTTAGGTTACTCACTACATGATGCTCTTATTGACGGTACAGAGAGATAACAGCGACCACGGCCGGTGGCTTCTGCTGCTGGTAGTGGTGTTGGTGCTGCTGTTCTGTGGTGCTGCTGATCTGTGGTGGTGGTGGTGGTGGTGCTGCTGGTTCTGGTGGTGGTGCTGCTGATCTGTGGTGGTGGTGCTGCTGCTGATCTGTGGTGATGGTGGTGCTGCTGATCTGTGGTGGTGGTGGTGCTGCTGGTTCTGATGGTAGTGCTGCTGATCTGTGGTGGTGGTGCTGCTGCTGGTTCTGGTGGTGGTGGTGCTGATGGTTCTGGTGGTGGTGGTGCTGATGGTTCTGGTGGTGGTGGTGGTTCTGGTGGTGGTGGTGATGGTTCTGGTGGTGCTGATGGTTCTGGTGGTGGTGGTGCTAATGGTTCTGGTGGTGGTGGTGTTGATGGTTCTGGTGGTGCTGATGGTTCTGGTGGTGGTGGTGCTAATGGTTCTGGTGGTGGTGGTGTTGGTGGTTCTGGTGCTGATGGTTCTGGTGGTGGTGGTGCTAATGGTTCTGGTGGTGGTGGTGTTGGTGGTTCTGGTGCTGATGGTTCTGGTGGTGGTGGTGCTGATGGTTCTGGTGGTGGTGGTGGTTCTGGTGGCGGTGGTGGTGATGGTTCTGGTGGTGCTGATGGTTCTGGTGGTGGTGGTGCTAATGGTTCTGGTGGTGGTGGTGTTGATGGTTCAAGTGGTGCTGATGGTTCTGGTGGTGGTGGTGCTAATGGTTCTGGTGGTGGTGGTGTTGATGGTTCTGGTGGTGCTGATGGTTCTGGTGGTGATGGTGCTGATGGTTCTGGTGGTGGTGGTGTTGATGGTTCTGGTGGTGCTGATGGTTCTGGTGGTGGTGGTGCTAATGGTTCTGGTGGTGGTGCGGATGGTTCTACTGCTGGTGGTGGTGCACTGTGGAATAAAATGGTGCAGCCAATTCTGTTAGTATGAATCAGATGCACCACCACCACCACCATCGGCACCACCACCAGCAGCAGCACCACCACCACCACCACCACCAGTAGCACCACCACCAGTAGCACCACCACCACCACCATCGGCACCACCACCACCACAATCGGCACCACCACCACCACCACCACCAGTACCACCACCACCAGAAGCACCACCACCAGTAGCACCACCACCACCACCATCGGCACCACCACCACCACCATCGGCACCACCACCACCAGTAGCACCACCACCACCACCACCAGTAGAACCACCACCATCCGCACCACCACCACCACCACCACCAGTAGTACCACCCCCAGTAGCACCACCACCAGTAGCACCACCACCACCACCATCGGCACCACAACCACCAGCAGCACCACCACCACCACCAGTAGCACCACCACCACCACCAGTAGAACCACCACCATCGGCACCACCACCACCACCACCACCACCACCACCGCCAGTAGCACCACCACCAGTAGCACCACCACCACCACCATCGGCACCACGACCACCAGCAGCACCACCACCACCACCAGTAGCACCACCACCACCACCACCAGTAGAACCACCACCACCACCAGCAGCACCACCACCACCACCAGTAGCACCACCACCACCACCAGTAGCACCACCGCCACCACCACCATCGGCACCACCACCAGCAGCAGCACCACCACCATCGGCACCACCACCACCACCACCACCACCACCACCACCACCACCAGTAGCACCACCACCAGTAGCACCACCACCACCACCATCGGCACCACGACCACCAGCAGCACCACCACCACCACCAGTAGCACCACCACCACCACCACCAGTAGAACCACCACCACCACCAGCAGCACCACCACCACCACCAGTAGCACCACCACCACCACCAGTAGCACCACCGCCACCACCACCATCGGCACCACCACCAGCAGCAGCACCACCACCATCGGCACCACCACCATCGGCACCACCACCACCAGTAGCACCACCACCAGTAGCACCACCACCACCACCATCGGCACCACGACCACCAGCAGCACCACCACCACCACCAGTAGAACCACCACCACCACCAGCAGCACCAACACCAACTCATAGTACTACAGTCTAGAGACAGTTCTGACACCAGTAGGGTTTACTTCAGTCAGCCTGTGTACTTCACTCAGCCTGTGTACTTCACTCAGCCTGTGTACCGGTGACAGAGGAAACTAACATTTCAAACATCACACTTGTTTTCCTCATCAAAAGGTCACAGTCTTTGAGGCACTCTGTGGAAGAGTTTTAATTCACACCTTCAGTCTATTCAATACAGCCTCTCCAGGGTGGTTCTGACTCTGTCATAATAACAGAGACCACGTTTGGAGTAACACCACCCCACTTCTTACCATTACAATCCCCCAAGGGTTGTGACAAGCAGCACGAAGCAGAACATAAAGATAGAATGTTCAACCACTTACTATTCAGTACACAGTACAGAGGACTAGATCAACACTTACTATTCAGTACAGAGGACTAGATCAACACTTAATATTCAGTACACAGTACAGAGGACTAGATCAACACTTAATATTCAGTACAGAGGACTAGATCAACACTTACTATTCAGTACACAGTACAGAGGACTAGATCAACACTTAATATTCAGTACACAGTACAGAGGACTAGATCAACACTTACTATTCAGTACAGAGGACTAGATCAACACTTACTATTCAGTACACAGTACAGAGGACTAGATCAACACTTGATATTCAGTACAGATGACTAGATCAACACTTAATATTCAGTACACAGTACAGAGGACTAGATCAACACTTAATATTCAGTACAGAGGACTAGATCAACACTTAATATTCAGTACACAGTACAGAGGACTAGATCAACACTTAATATTCAGTACAGAGGACTAGATCAACACTTAATATTCAGTACACAGTACAGAGGACTAGATCAACACTTAATATTCAGTACACAGTACAGAGGACTAGATCAACACTTAATATTCAGTACAGAGGACTAGATCAACACTTAATATTCAGTACACAGTACAGAGGACTAGATCAACACTTAATATTCAGTACACAGTACAGAGGACTGTTTCAGGTTGCTGGATGGAGCTGAGTACCCAATAGTTTATGATCCTTACCCATCCAGACCAGGGGAGCTGTCTGGTCTGTGACCAGGGTGAAGTGGAACCCAACAGATAATACTTGAGTGTCTACCAGGTATCAGCTTTCAGCTTATGTACATCATGAGGTGCTCCTCCCCTTCCTGTACTTGGGACGGCCCCTGGTCCCCTGTACCTGGGATGGCCCTTAGTCCTGTGTACCTGGGATGGCCCTTAGTCCCCTGTACCTGGGATGGCCCCTAGTCCCCTGTATGTGGGACGGCCCCTAGTCCCCTGTACCTTGGACGGCCCCTGGTCCCCTGTACCTGGTACGGCCCCTAGTCCCTGGTCCCCTGTACCTGGGACGGCCCTTAGTCCCCTGTATCTGGGACGGCCCCTGGTCACCTGTACCTGGGACGGCCCTTAGTCCCCTGTAACCGGGGACGGCCCCTAGTCCCCTGTACCTCGGACGGCCCCTGGTCCTCTGTACCTGGTACGGCCCCTAGTCCCCTGGTCCCCTGTATCTGGGACGGCCCCAGGTCCCCTGTATCTGGGACGGCCCCAGGTCCCCTGTACCTGGGACGGGCCCTGGTCCCCTGTATCTAGGACGTCCCCTGTACCTGGTACGGGACGGCCCCTGGTCCCCTGTATCTGGGACGGCCCCTGGTCCCCTGTATTTGCGACGGCCCCTAGTCCCTTGTATCTGGGACGGCCCCTAGTCCCCTGTACCTGGTACGGGACGGCCCCTGATCCCCTGTATCTGGGACGGCCCCTGGTCCCCTGTACCCGGACGGCCCCTGGTCCCCTGTACCTGGGACGGTCCCTGATCCCATGTACCTGGGACGGGACGGCCCCTGGTCCCCTGTACCCGGACGGCCCCTGGTCCCCTGTACCTGGGACGGCCCCTGGTCCCCTGTACCTGGGACGGGACGGCCCCTGGTCCCTTGTCCAGTGTGTCCGTCTGGACCAACATCGGTACCTGGAAATCAGGCGTTACGAGAATCGGATGGGAGCACAGCGTTTCCTTCAACCTTTAGCAAATATGTCCGTTGTTTAGCTCTATGAAAGGGACGGGCCGTTGTTTAGCTCTATGAAAGGGACGGGCCGTTGTTTAGCTCTATGAAAGGGACGGGCCGTTGTTTAGCTCTATGAAAGGGACGGTCCGTTGTTTAGCTCTATGAAAGGGACGGGCCGTTGCTTTGCTTTATGAAAGGGAAGGGCCTGATTGGTGTCTTACTTTAGCTCCAGCTAACACACATTAACATGTTAGTCATTTAGCAGACGCCCTTATCCAGAGCCAATTACAGTCAGTGCATTCATCTTCAGATAGATAGGTGGGACAACCACATATCACAGGCATAGTATGTGCACTTTTCCTCAATAAAGTAGATACAGGTCTACTGATCTTCAGTAAACAATGCAATTAGTTTCATCAGCTGTGTTTGCCAGGGACGGGGACTGGAGCCCAGGGACGGGGACTGGAGCCCAGGGACGGGGACTGGAGCCCAGGGACGGGGACTGGAGCCCAGGGACTGGAGATGCCCGTCCCTGCTCTACGACATCCACAAGCTTTACGGAAGTCACCTGAACTCTGTCTCGTACATCCTAATTTCAGAGGTCTTCTCACAAAACTGACTGTCCAGACTGAACCGCTGGAGCTACAAACTGATATGTCACCAATCTCAAAAGGGGAGACTCTCACAAACACAAATGTGTCAATTGTTTTGGTTTACGAAACAATTAAGGGGAGTTGTCTGAAGGTAACCCAGTTAACCCAGTATCAGGCTGTAAAAATGGCACAACATGTACAGGGGGTAAAAAGTGCTACGAATAAAATAACCAGACATGGGGAGTGTCACGAATCCCGCCGAAGATGGTGCCTCTTCCTGTTCGGGCGGCGCTCGGCGGTCGTCGTCGTTGGCCCACTACCTGCCACCAATCCCCTTTTCTGTTTCAGTTAGTTTTGTCTGATTAGTTTCACCTGTTTCTTGTTTAGGTTTTGGGCTATTTGAACCCGGTAGGCCCGTCGGCTTGTGTTCTGTTATTTGATGTGTGTGATTTCTGTGGAAGTCTGTTGTTCTCTAAATAGAGTCCATACTTGTAGAATAAATAGGGTTGTCATTTAGCTACCTAGGCTAATCCCTATTAGAAGCAGTTTGGCTGCTAAATTAGCCCAGCTCCACAGGCTGCATCTGGTTAAGCTAGCAGCTAAATTAGCCCGGCCTCATAGTCTGCATCTGATTAAGCTAGCAGTTAAATTAGCCTGACCTCACAGGCTGCATCTGGTTAAGCTAGCAGCTAAATTAGCCTGGCATCACAGGCTGCATCTGGTTAAGCTAGCAGTTAAATTAGCCTGACCTCACAGGCTGCATCTGGTTAAGCTAGCAGCTAAATTAGCCCAGCTTCACAGGCTGCATCTAGTTAAGCTAGCAGCTAAATTAGCCCAGCTTCACAGGCTGCATCTGATTAAGCTAGCAGTTAAATTATGCTAAATTGTCATGATGGAATAAGTCGAGGTTGCAATTGTTAGTGAAATGATACGTGGTGCCACAATATAACAATATCATGTCATTTGTCATAATCATTATCATAAAATGTCATGTGTTACCGGCCTCAGTCTGTAGCTGAGGTAGCCTATACATCTGCAAAGTTCTGGCACTTTCTTTATTCTGGAGAATGATTTTTTTTTTCTCTTGTTCAAATTGTAAATTTTCTTGTTTGTACTTTTAAAACATTCACATCAAACAAGTGCACACTTTAAATTACACAACATTATCACACTTTACCTAAAGCACAATTCAAAAGTGTACTGTATTTCTGTATTTCACATTCATACAATAGAAACACCTATATATGAAAACATAAAAATAACTTAATGTTTTTCTATATACCATTACCTCTATAGAAAAGTGACAACAATACATTCAGCTTTAAGATAGTGGCACCTCAGTAAAATTGTCTCTCTCTCATGCACACGCACTGTCTGCACTAAAAGTCCATGCTCCAGACTGAGCGTGCTCAGCCAGTTTACCAGCTCGTCAGCACAATTTTACACAAAACAAATAACATGTAAAACGCAACTCAGAAATCCCTACCAACTGGATTCTTCATCAAATCAACACAATCTGTTGGAGAATCATTCCTCATGAAGCTGGTTGAGAGAACGCCAAGAGGGTGCAAAGCTGTCATCAAGGCAAAGGGTGGCTAATTTGAAGAATCTCAAATATAAAATATATTTGGATTTGTTTAACACTTTTTTGGTTACTACATGATTCCATATGTGTTATTTCATAGTTTTGATGTCTTCGCTATTATTCTACAATGTAGAAAATAGTACAAATAAAGAAAAACCCTGGAATGAGTAGGTGTCTCCAAACCTTTGACTGGGTCTGTATATCCCAGAATAAACAAAGAGAATATACATCGGGTAAGACCGTTGCTTCTGGATGTATGTTGGCAGAATGGCTGTGAGACAGAGAGACTGTTGCTGTACTCCGAGGTAAGACCCAAGCTTCCAGAACGCCTGAAGACTCCCAGTATTCAGTCAGGAAGCTTGAAGAAGAAGATGTGTCACCATCCGAGTCCATCTCCCAGCATGCAGTGGCCTGATCGGAAGACGACAATAATTGCATTATCTATCTTTCATCACCAACGTTAAGACCAGTGTGTCTGTATGCGGATGACTCAACACTATACACGTCAGCGACCACAGTGACTGAAATGACTGCAACACTCAACAAAGAACTGCAGTCAGTTTCAGAACAGGTGGCAAGGAATAAGTTAGGCCTAAATATTTATAAAACTAAAAGCATTGTATTTGGGACAAATCATTCACTAAATCCTAAACCTCAACGACGTATTGCAATCAATCATGTGGAAATTGAGCAAGTTGAGGCTAACTAAACTGCTTGGAGTAACCCTGGATTGTAACCTGTCATGGTCATAACATATTGATACAACAGTAGTTAAGATGGGGAGAATCTGTCCATAACAAAGCGATGCTCTACCTTCTTAACACTATCAGCAAGTCCTCCAGGTCCTAGTTTTGTTGCATCTTGACTACTGTTCAGTAGTGTGATCAGGTGCCACAAAGAGGGACAAATTGCATTTGGTTCAGAACAGGGCAGCATGGCTGGCCCTTGGATGAACACAGAGAGCTAATATTAAAAATATGCATGTCAATCTCTCCTGGCTCAAAGTGGAAGAGAGAATGACTTCATCACTAATCGTTTTTGTAAGAAGTTGAATGCACCGAGCTGTCTCTTTAAACAACTAGCCCACAGCTCAGACACCCATGCATACCCCACAATACATGCCACCAAAGGTCTCTTCACAGTCCCCACGTCCAGAACAGACTATGGGAGGCACACAGTACTACATAGAGCCATGACTACATGGAACTCTATTCCACATATAGTAACCGATGCCAGCAGTAGAATCAGATTTAAAAAGCAGGTAAAAATACACCTTATGGAACAGCGGGGACTGTGAAGAGACCCACAAAGGTACAGACACATGCATACGCACACATTGTGATATTGTTGTATGGTGGCATCGAACATGTTGTGGATATGTGGTGGTGTAGAGATGTTATAGGATGTATTGTTTTATCTTTTGCTCATTCAGTACAAACAGTTCACTGTTTAAAACTTCTTGGAGCACCGATCCCTTTAGCGGGATAATTTTCGTCAACATCCGCTGAATTGCAGAGCGCCAATTTCAAATTAAATTACTAAAAATATTACATTTTCAAGAAATCACAAGTGCAATATACCAAAACACAGCTTAGCTTGTTGTTATTCCACCTGGTGTGTCAGATAAATAAAAAAAAAGCTTTACAGCGAAAGCAAACCAAGTGTTTTTGTGAGGACAGCTCTCTCAGCAGACAAAACATTACAAACACCTAGCAGCAAAGTAGATTGGACACGAAAGTCAGAAAAAACAATAAAATGAATCGCTTACCTTTGATGATGTTCGTATGTTTGCATTTACGAGACTCCCAGTTACACAATAAATGTTCGTTTTGTTCCATAAAGAATGTTTTTATATCCAAAAACCTCCATTTGGTTGGCGCGTTTTGTTTAGTAAACCACAGGCTCGTGCAGGTCACGACGAGCAGAGGAAAATTCCAAATAGTATCCGTAAAGTTCGTTGAAACATGTCAAACGTTTTTTATAATCAATCCTCAGGTTGCTTTTCCAATATATAATCGATAACATCTCAACCGGAAGGTAGCTTTTTCAATAGGAGAGAGAGAGAAAAGGTCTGCTCCAAGCTGCTCGCGCAAAACTCTGGGAACACCCAGCTATCCACTGACGCGATGTGATCATTCTCACTAATTTTTCAGAATAAAAGCCTGAAACTATGTCTAAAGACTGTTCACACCATGTGGAAGCCATAGGGAAAGGAATTTGGTTGATATCCCTTTAAATGGAGGGAAGGAATGCAACGGAACAGAGAGGTTTCAAAATAACAGCACTTCCTGATTGGATTTTCCTCAGGTTTTCGCCTGCAATATCAGTTCTGTTATACTCACAGACAATATTTTTTACAGTTTTGAAACTTTAGAGTGTTTTCTATCCTAATCTGCCAATTATATGCATATTCTAGTTTCTGGGCCTGAGAAATAGGCAGTTTCAAATGGGCACGTTTTTCATCCAAACATCAAAATACTGCCTGTCTCAAGAAGTCTCAGTTCATTCAGTACAAACACAGTTTCCTGTTTCATCTTTATCTCATTCAGTACAAACATAGTTCCCTGTTTTAATGGGGATCCATAATAAATACAAATACAAAGCCATGTCCACTGTACATGTTGCTGAACAATTCAACCCTTTTGTTCGTGGCATTGATATGGAAATTCACATACAAATATTCAGTTGGTAAGCACTGACTGTACTACCTCTAGGGTCCTGTGGTGAAAGACTGCTGTGCAACGTGTCAGGCAACAGCTGTCTCCCAGGTCTGTATTCACAGTTAGAGACAGAACCAGGGTTAGAGACAGAACCATCTGTATTCACAGTGTCTTCAGAGTAGGACTAGTGATCCAAGACCCTTGTCATTGTGATCTAAAAGACTAAACTGATCCTAAAATCAGTGCTCCTACCGAGATGCTTTGTGAATACAGGCCCTGGTCTGTCTGCATGCTGCCCTGGTCTGTCTGCATGCTGCCCTGGTCTGTCTGCATGCTGCCCTGGTCTGTCTGCATGATGCCCTGGTCTGTCTGCATGATGCCCTGGTCTGTCTGCATGCTGCCCTAGTCTGTCTGCAGACCACAGAGGTCAAGAGGGAGTTTACCTGCTGGTGGTGAAGGAGACCAGACTACAGAGGCAAAGAGGGAGTTTACCCAAAAGGGCTTGTAGATATATATAAAGTGAGATCCAACCTACCATTTGGTACAATGTGCAATGGTGGGTGAGTGACTTGGCATTTGTAATAAAGGGCAAGGATGCATGATAAACAGAGTCCAGTCTCTGTAAGACAGAGGAGGCTGCATGATAAACAGAGTCCAGTCTCTGTAAGACAGAGGAGGCTGCATGCATATACAACAAGTCACCATAATCAATTAGAGAGAAAAGTGGTCTGAACAAGCTTCTTTCTAGCCATAAGCGAGAAGCAAGCCTATTTATGAAAATCAAAATCAAATTTCAATTTCAATTTATTTTATTTTATTTAAGCTTTGTCACAAGATTATCCACATTAACGTTATAGGACAACTTGTCATCCAACCAAATACCTAGGTATTTGTAGGATGCCACTTTTTCAATGGATAAGCCACCAGATGCTAACGTTCTCTGGCAGAGTTCTAGCTCTGGTAAAGGACATGAATTTAGTTTTTTGTACATTCAAGACCAGCAGTGTGGAGCTCTTCAACAGCCTGAACCAGAGAATTCTGGATCATCTGCATGTACAGTGGCTTGAGAAATTATTCACCCCCTTGGTATTTTTTCTATTTTGTTGCCTTCCAACCTGGAATTAAAAAATATATTTTTAGAGGTTTGTATCATTTGATTTACACAATACGCCTGCGACTTTGAAGATTCAAAATATTTTTTATTGTGAAACAAACAAGAAACAAGACAAAGTCAATACTTTGCAGAGCCACCTTTTGCAATAATACAGCTGTAAGTCTCTTCTCTTGTCTCTATTAGCTCGGCACATCTAGCTACTGGGAGTTTTGCACATTCTTCAAGGCAAAACTGCTCCAGCTCCTTCAACTTGGATGGGTTCTGCTGGTGTACAGCAAACTCTAAGTCATACCACAGATTCTCAATTGGATTGAGGTCTGGGCTATTAACTAGGCCATTCCAAGACATGTAAATGTTTCCCCTTAAACCACTTGAGTGTTGCTTTAGCAGTATGCTTAGAGTCATTGTCCTGCTGGAAGGTGAACCTTCGTCCCAATCTCAAATCTCTGGAAGACTGAAACAGATTTCCCTCAAGAATTTCCCTGAATTTAGCGCCACCAATCATTCCTTCAATTCTGACCAGTTTTGAGTACATCACCAAAGACAAGCCAATCACATTTACACAAGCACAAAACTACCTCCAATGAAAAATGTATCCACAGGATGATGCTGCCACCACCATGTTTTACTGTGGGGATGGTGTCCTCGGGGTGATGGGAGGTGTTGGGTTTGCGCCAGACATAGCATTTTCCTTAATGGCCAAAAAGCTACATTTTAGTCTCAATTGACCAGAGTTCCTTCTTCCATATGTTTGGGGAGTCTCCCACATAACTTTTGTCTCCCACAAACACATAAATGTGTTTGCTTATTTTTTTCTTTAAGCAATGGCTTTTTTTCTGGCCACTCTTCCATAAAGCCCAGCTCTGTGGAGTGTACAGCTTAAAGTGGTCCTATGGACAGATACTCCAATCTCTGCTGTGGAGCTTTGCAGCTCCTTCAGGGTTATCTTTGGTCTCTTTGTTGCCTCTCTGTTGCCTCCTTGCCTTGTCTGTGAGTTTTGGTGGGCGGCTCTCTCTTGGCAGGTTTGTTATGGTGCCATATTCTTTCAATTTTATAATATTGGATTTAATGGTGCTCCGTGGGATGTTCAAAGTTTGGATATTTTTTAGAACCCAACCCTGATCTGTACTTCTCCACAACTTTGTCCCTGACCTGTTTGGAGAGCTCCTTGGTCTTCATGGTGCCGCTTGCTTGGTGGTGCCCCTTACTTAGTGGTGTTGCAGACTCTGGGGCCTTTCAGAACAAGTGTATATGTACTGAGATCATGTGACAGATCATGTGACACAGATTGCACACAGGTTGACTTTATTTAACTAATTATGTGACTTCTGAAGGTAATTGGTTGCACCAGATCTTATTTAGGGGCTTCAAAGCAAAGGGGGTGAACGCACCACTTTGGACTGTTTTGTGTATGAAATAAAAATAAAAATAAAAATCTATTTAAATTACAGGTCTACAACAAAATAGGAAAAATGCCAAGGGGGATGAATACTTTCGTACGGCACCATATTAATCCTTCACTTCATTAGAATCCATCATTAAATGGTCAGGAAGGCCAGAGGAGACATTAGAACCTGACACTGATTCGATTAGCTTCCAGAACTCGGTAGGGTTGTTTAGGTTCTCTGTGACAGCATCTAGATATAAATCTGATTTGGATTTCCTGATCAATCCTGTGTATTTGTTTCTTAGCGCTCTGAAGGAGGCCCAGTCAACAGGAGCATTTGTATGTCTAGCTCGAGCCCAAGAGATATCTCTCTTTCTAATTAATTCTGCCAAGTTTTCTGAAAACCAGGCACTGTCCCTTCCACTGATTCTACATCTCTTCACAGGGGCATACTTATCACAAATGGACATTTCATATAAAAATAGTCTCAGGCACTGTCAACATCGGGAATCAGACTCTGTCAATATTATGGTACAGATCATGTAAGAACTCCTGCTCATCAAAATGTTTGACAGTCAGATGGATAGCTTAGCAAATATAGCGGTTTGTTTTCCCCTGGCATGTGAAGCTGCCTGATACAGCTCACCAGTTGATAGTAAAGTAGCATGAAGAAGTCAGAAGCCAACAATGTCACATTGATGCTTTTTACCACCACACATCATGTACACGTTTACAGAGACCAATCACCTTCATGTACACGTTTAAAGAGACCAATCACCTTCATGTACACGTTTAAAGAGACCAATCACCTTCATGTACACGTTTAAAGAGACCAATCACCTTCATGTACACGTTTAAAGAGACCAATCACCTTCATGTACACGTTTAAAGAGACCAATCACCTTCATGTACACGTTTAAAGAGACCAATCACCTTCATGTACACGTTTAAAGAGACCAATCACCTTCATGAACACGTTTAAAGAGACCAATCACCTTCATGTACACGTTTACAGAGACCAATCACCTTCATGTACACGTTTAAAGAGACCAATCACCTTCATGAACACGTTTACAGAGACCAATCACCTTCATGAACACGTTTACAGAGACCAATCACCTTCATGAACACGTTTACAGAGACCAATCACCTTCATGTACACGTTTAAAGAGACCAATCACCTTCATGTACACGTTTAAAGAGACCAATCACCTTCATGAACACGTTTAAAGAGACCAATCACCTTCATGTACACGTTTAAAGAGACCAATCACCTTCATGTACACGTTTAAAGAGACCAATCACCTTCATGTACATGTTTAAAGAGACCAATCACCTTCATGTACACGTTTAAAGAGACCAATCACCTTCATGTACATGTTTAAAGAGACCAATCACCTTCATGTACACGTTTAAAGAGACCAATCACCTTCATGTACACGTTTACAGAGACCAATCACCTTCATGTACACGTTTAAAGAGACCAATCACCTTCATGTACATGTTTACAGAGACCAATCACCTTCATGTACACGTTTAAAGAGACCAATCACCTTCATGTACACGTTTAAAGAGACCAATCACCTTCATGTACACGTTTAAAGAGACCAATCACCTTCATGTACACGTTTAAAGAGACCAATCACCTTCATGTACACGTTTAAAGAGACCAATCACCTTCATGTACACGTTTAAAGAGACCAATCACCTTCATGTACACGTTTAAAGAGACCAATCACCTTCATGTACATGTTTAAAGAGACCAATCACCTTCATGTACACGTTTAAAGAGACCAATCACCTTCATGTACACTTTAAAGAGACCAATCACCTTCATGTACACGTTTAAAGAGACCAATCACCTTCATGTACACGTTTAAAGAGACCAATCACCTTCATGTACACGTTTAAAGAGACCAATCACCTTCATGTACACGTTTAAAGAGACCAATCACCTTCATGTACATGTTTAAAGAGACCAATCACCTTCATGTACACGTTTACAGAGACCAATCACCTTCATGTACACGTTTAAAGAGACCAATCACCTTCATGTACACGTTTAAATAAAACCCTCTTAGGCCTCACTCGCCCCTATGTGAGATATCTACTGCAGCCCTCATCCTCCACATACAACACACTTTCTGCCAGTCACATTCTGTTAAATGTCCTCAAAGCACACACATCCCTGGGTCGCTCCTCTTTTCAGTTCTCTGCAGCTAGCGACTGGAACGAGCTGCAACAAACACTCCAACTGAACAGTTTTATCTCAATCTCTTCATTCAAAGATCATCAATCATGGACACTCTTACTGACAGTTGTGGCTGCTTTGCGTGATGTATTGTTGTCTCTACCTTCTTGCCCTTTGTGCTGTTGTCTGGACCAATAATGTTTGTTCCATGTTGTGCTGCTGCCATGTTGTGTTGCTACCATGTTGCACTGGCTAAATCACAGGCTAAATCATAGGCTAAATCACAGGCTAAATCACTGGCTAAATCACAGGCTAAATCACTGGCTAAATCACAGGTTAAATCACTGGCTAAATCACAGGCTAAATCATAGGCTAAATCACAGGCTAAATCACTGGCTAAATCACAGGTTAAATCACAGACTAAACCACTGGCTAAATCACAGGCTAAACCACTGGCTAAACCACGGGCTAAATCACAGGCTAAATCATAGGCTAAATCACAGGCTAAATCACTGGCTAAATCACAGGCTAAATCACAGGCTAAATCACAGGCTAAATCACAGGTTAAACCACAGGCTTAATCACAGGCTAAATCACAGGCTAAATCACAGGCTAAATCACAGGCTAAATCACAGGCTAAATAATGCACTTGAGGTGGCGTGACGTACTAGCGCACGTGCTTCACATTTCTTTAGCTGCCTGGGGTGTATATTCTATTCATATTGGCATATTTAACTGGCAACATGGCCTTTATGTGTGTGTGTGTGTGTGTGTGTGTGCGTGTGTGTGTGTGTGTGTGTGTGAGTGTGTGTGTGTGTGTGTGTGTGTGTGTTTTTCCGACTGTAACCATGGAAACAGCAGCAGAGCAAATGTCAAAGAAACAGAAAAGAGAACATTGTATTATTTGACGATGAGCATGGTTTCTGGACTCACCATATCCTACTGCGCTACACCTCATCTTCGTTCTTCACTGACTTGCCTGTTTAAATAAAGGTTAAAGACAAATAAAGAAATACAGCAAAGCAAAGACTAACTGACTCACCCAGGTATTATCAACATCTATAGCCACGTCTCTACCAGACCTAGAGGACTTGTCTCTCTGTCTACCAGACCTAGAGGGCTTGTCTCTCTGTCTACCAGACCTAGAGGACTTGTCTCTCTGTCTACCAGACCTAGAGGACTTGTCTCTCTGTCTACCAGACCTAGAGGGCTTGTCTCTCTGTCTACCAGACCTAGAGGGCTTGTCTCTCTGTCTACCAGACCTAGAGGACTTGTCTCTCTGTCTACCAGACCTAGAGGACTTGTCTCTCTGTCTACCAGACCTAATGGGCTTGTCTGTCTGTCTACCAGACCTAGAGGACTTGTCTCTCTGTCTACCAGACCTAACAACAGCAGGACTCCTGTTCCCAGTCACATCAAACTGGGAAATGACAGCTAACAACAGCAGGACTCCTGTTCCCAGTCACATCAAACTGGGAAATGACAGCTAACAACAGCAGGACTCCTGTTCCCAGTCACATCAAACTGGGAAATGACAGCTAACATTCCCTTCGAATGTTGTTTTATTTAGCTGTTTTCCATTGACATTTACATCCTTATTAATGATGCTGCTGCATGGTTTCGCCTGGTCAGAAAAATGGCATCCGGGTTGGCAGAGTGTGCTAAAGCAGTGAGTAAAACAAGCTTAGGGAGGAGGCTTCTGATGTTAACATGCATGAAAACAAGGCTTTTACGGTTATAGAAGTCAACAAATGAGAGCGCCTGGGGACACACAGGACCTGGGTTAACCTCCACATCATCCGAGGAACAGAGGAGGAGTAGGATGAGGGTACGGCTAAAAGCTATAAGAACTGGTTGTCTAGAGCGTTGGGGACAAAGAATAAAAGGAGCAGATTTCTGGGCATGGTAGAATATATTCAGGGCATAATGTACAGACATTATGGTGGGGTGCGGGTACAGCGGAGGTAAACTTAGGCACTAGTTATGCTAGGTGAGGTCACCCCATGTGTGGGAGGTGGGAGTGACGATAAGAGGGGTTGCATCTCTGGAGGCACTAGTTATGCTAGGTGAGGTCACCCCATGTGTGGGAGGTGGGACAAAATAGATATCTGAGGCATGTTGAGTGGGGCTAGGGGCTCCGCAGTAAAATAAAGCAATGATAACTATCCTAAACAACAGTATACAAGGCATAATGACATATGAGAGAGACATAAAGCGAGGCATAAAGCAACCACAGGTGTTGATTTGGAGAGCTAGCTAAGACAACAACGGGTGAGACAACAACAGCTAATCAGCTAAGACAACAACAACAGGTAAAATGGTGATGAATGGGCAGAGAGGATCAGGGCCTGAGTTCGAGGCTGGGGCCGACAGATAAACAAAATAAACTAAATGGAGTACCGTGATTAATGAAGAGTCCAGCAGGCATCAGCTATGTAGCCACTTGATCATAGGGTCCAGTGAACAGCAATAGATGAAACAGGGAAGGTAGGTAGTCGTTAATACGCTAGCAAGCGGGAGATACGACGTTCATAAAGTTAGCAGGCCGGGGCTAGTAGAGGCGTCTTCATCGACGTCCGACAAAGGCTGGTTGAGGAAACATTGGATGGAATTACGTCAACAGACCAGTCGTGATGGATCGGCAGGGCTCCGTGTCGACAAAGGGTCCTGGCCAGTTGACAAAAGAGGTATTGTGGCTGGAGTAATTTTGTTTGCTAGCCGGGAGATGCGCCTGGCTCGAGGCTAACTGGTGCTGGCTTCGGGACAAGGGAGTTAGCCACTATAGCCACTCGGTAGCAGCTAGCTAGCTGCGATGATCCGATGGAAAGGTCCAGAGCTTACGGCAGGAACCGGTGATGTAGTGGCTTCTAGTCGTGTTAATGAAGAGTCCGGGAGGCATCAGCTGTGTAGCCGAGTGATCATAGGGTCCACTGAGCAGGCCGGGGGATGGGCCTGGCTCAAGGCTAGCTTCGGGGCTGGGCCCCTCGGTAGCAGCCAGCTAGCTGCGAGGACCTGGAGTAATGGTCCAGCAATGGAGTAATCTGGAGTAATTTCAATGAACAGGTTTTTCCTTCTGAATGCATTTTAGCCAATCAGTTGTCTTGTGACATGGTATGGGTGGTATACAGAAGATGGGTCTATTTGGTAAAATACCAAGTCCATATTATGGCAGGAAAAGCTCATAATAAGCAAAAAGAAACGATAGTCCATCATTACTTTCAGGCCGCTTTACCACTCTTGGGTAGCGGAATGACTTTAGCTTCCCTCCAGGCCTGAGGACAAAGACTTTCCTCTAGACTCAGATTAAAGATATGACAGATAGGAGTGTCTATAGAGTCAGCTACAATCCTCAGTAGGAGTGTCTATAGAGTCAGCTACAATCCTCAGTAGGAGTGTCTATAGAGTCAGCTACCATCCTCAGTAGGAGTGGCTATAGAGTCAGCTACCATCCTCAGTAGGAGTGGCTATAGAGTCAGCTACCATCCTCAGTAGGAGTGGCTATAGAGTCAGCTACCATCCTCAGTAGGAGTGGCTATAGAGTCAGCTACCATCCTCAGTAGGAGTGGCTATAGAGTCAGCTACCATCCTCAGTAGGAGTGTCTATAGAGTCAGCTACCATCCTCAGTAGGAGTGGCTATAGAGTCAGCTACCATCCTCAGTAGGAGTGGCTATAGAGTCAGCTACCATCCTCAGTAGCAGTGGCTATAGAGTCAGCTACCATCCTCAGTAGGAGTGGCTATAGAGTCAGCTACCATCCTCAGTAGCTTTCATCTAAGTTGTCAATGCCAGGAGGTTTGTCATTATTGATCGATGATAATAATTTTTCCACCTCTCCCTCACTAACTTTACATAATTCAATGCTTTTCTTTCATTGTTAATTATTTTATGCATAAATGTGATGGCTCACTGTTTGTTGCTGGCATTTCCTGCCTAAGTTTGACCACTTTGCCAATGAAGTAATCATTAAAATAATTGGCAACATCAAATGGTTTTGTGATGAACAAGTCATCTGATTCGCTGAAAGATGGAGTTGAATTTTGTCTTTCTGCCCATCATTTCATTTACAGTACTCCACATTTGTTTGCCATGATACTTTATATCATTGATCTTGGATTCAGAATGTGAGTAATTTATATTAGCTATAATAAAACCGTTCTAAATGCTAAGTGGTGAACGGACGAACCTATTCAAACTCAGCTAGCAGGCTTAGCATGATGTTTGTTCTTACTCATATTTAACTGTCTTTTAAACCAAAAGACATTTCATCCATTATCAGCATTGTTTTTAAATGGCACGTCGGATCAAATAAAATGTGATATTTGTCACATCTGCCGAATACAACTGACTTTACTGTGAAATGATGAGCCCAGAACACTATGGGTCCTGAGTAATGATCTACAGAGATGAGCCCTTCCCAACGGTGAAGAGTTAAAAATAATACAAATAAAATGCAGGAAGTACCAGATCAATGTGGAGCTATATACAGGAAGTACCAGATCAATGTGGAGCTATATACAGGAAGTACCAGATCAATGTGGAGCTATATACAGGAAGTACCAGATCAATGTGGAGCTATATACAGGAAGTACCAGATCAATGTGGAGCTATATACAGGGAGTACCAGTACCAGATCAATGTGGATCTATATACAGGGAGTATCAGATCAATGCGGAGCTATATACAGGAAGTACCAGTACCAGATCAATGTGGATCTATATACAGGGAGTATCAGATCAATGTGGAGCTATATACAGGGAGTACCAGATCAATGTGGAGCTATATACAGGGAGTACCAGTACCAGATAAATGTGGAGCTATATACAGGGAGTACCAGTAACAGATCAATGTGGAGCTATATACAGGAAGTACCAGATCAATGTGGAGCTATATACAGGAAGCACCAGATCAATGTGGAGCTATATACAGGGAGTACCAGTACCAGATCAATGTGCTGCTATATACAGGGAGTATCAGATCAATGTGGAGCTATATACAGGGAGTACCAGTACCAGATCAATGTGGATCTATATACAGGGAGTACCAGATCAATGTGGAGCTATATACAGGGAGTACCAGATCAATGTGGAGCTATATACAGGGAGTACCAGTACCAGATCAATGTGGAGCTATATACAGGGAGTACCAGTACCAGATCAATGTGGATCTATATACAGGGAGTATCAGATCAATGTGGAGCTATATACAGGGAGTACCAGTACCAGATCAATGTGGATCTATATACAGGGAGTACCAGATCAATGTGGAGCTATATACAGGGAGTACCAGTACCAGATCAATGTGGATCTATATACAGGGAGTATCAGATCAATGTGGAGCTATATACAGGGAGTACCAGTACCAGATCAATGTGGATCTATATACAGGGAGTACCAGATCAATGTGGAGCTATATACAGGAAGTACCAGATCAATGTGCTGCTATATACAGGGAGTACCAGTATCAGATCAATGTGGAGCTATATACAGGGAGTACCAGTACCAGATCAATGTGGAGCTATATACAGGGAGTACCAGATCAATGTGGAGCTATATACAGGAAGTACCAGTACCAGATCAATGTGGAGCTATATACAGGAAGTACCAGTACCAGATCAATGTGGAGCTATATACAGGGAGTACCAGTACCAGATCAATGTGCTGCTATATACAGGAAGTACCAGTATCAGATCAATGTGGAGCTATATACAGGAAGTACCAGTACCAGATCAATGTGGAGCTATATACAGGGAGTACCAGTACCAGATCAATGTGGATCTATATACAGGGAGTATCAGATCAATGTGGAGCTATATACAGGGAGTACCAGTACCAGATCAATGTGGAGCTATATACAGGGAGTACCAGTACCAGATCAATGTGGAGCTATATACAGGAAGTACCAGATCAATGTGGAGCTATATACAGGGAGTATCAGATCAGATCAATGTGGAGCTATATACAGGGAGTACCAGTATCAGATCAATGTGGAGCTATATACAGGGAGTACCAGTACCAGATCAATGTGCTGCTATATACAGGGAGTACCAGTATCAGATCAATGTGGAGCTATATACAGGGAGTACCAGATCAATGTGGAGCTATATACAGGGAGTACCAGATCAATGTGGAGCTATATACAGGGAGTATCAGATCAGATCAATGTGGAGCTATATACAGGGAGTACCAGATCAATGTGGAGCTATATACAGGAAGTACCAGATCAATGTGGAGCTATATACAGGGAGTACCAGATCAATGTGGAGCTATATACAGGGAGTACCAG
Source organism: Oncorhynchus mykiss (assembly GCF_057628025.1). NCBI lineage: Eukaryota > Metazoa > Chordata > Actinopteri > Salmoniformes > Salmonidae > Oncorhynchus > Oncorhynchus mykiss. The sequence goes on from NC_143036.1 coordinate 1,766,242, forward strand.
TACCAGATCAATGTGGATCTATATACAGGGAGTACCAGATCAATGTGGAGCTATATACAGGAAGTACCAGATCAATGTGCTGCTATATACAGGGAGTACCAGTACCAGATCAATGTGGAGCAATATACAGGGAGTACCAGTACCAGATCAATGTGCTGCTATATACAGGGAGTACCAGTATCAGATCAATGTGGAGCTATATACAGGGAGTACCAGATCAATGTGGAGCTATATACAGGGAGTACCAGTACCAGATCAATGTGGAGCTATATACAGGGAGTATCAGATCAATGTGGAGCTATATACAGGGAGTACCAGTACCAGATCAATGTGCTGCTATATACAGGGAGTACCAGTATCAGATCAATGTGGAGCTATATACAGGGAGTACCAGTACCAGATCAATGTGCTGCTATATACAGGGAGTACCAGTATCAGATCAATGTGGAGCTATATACAGGGAGTACCAGATCAATGTGGAGCTATATACAGGGAGTACCAGTACCAGATCAATGTGGAGCTATATACAGGGAGTATCAGATCAATGTGGAGCTATATACAGGGAGTACCAGTACCAGATCAATGTGGAGCTATATACAGGGAGTATAAGATCAATGTGGAGCTATATACAGGGAGTACCAGTACCAGATCAATGTGGAGCTATATACAGGGAGTATCAGATCAATGTGGAGCTATATACAGGGAGTACCAGTACCAGATCAATGTGGAGCTATATACAGGAAGTACCAGATCAATGTGGAGCTATATACAGGGAGTACCAGTACCAGATCAATGTGCTGCTATATACAGGGAGTACCAGATCAATGTGGAGCTATATACAGGGAGTACCAGATCAATGTGGAGCTATATACAGGGAGTACCAGTACCAGATCAATGTGGAGCTATATACAGGAAGTACCAGATCAATGTGGAGCTATATACAGGGAGTACCAGTACCAGATCAATGTGCTGCTATATACAGGGAGTACCAGATCAATGTGGAGCTATATACAGGGAGTACCAGATCAATGTGGAGCTATATACAGGGAGTACCAGTACCAGATCAATGTGGAGCTATATACAGGGAGTACCAGTACCAGATCAATGTGGAGCTATATACAGGGAGTACCAGTACCAGATCAATGTGGAGCTATATACAGGGAGTACCAGTACCAGATCAATGTGGAGCTATATACAGGGAGTATCAGATCAATGTGGAGCTATATACAGGGAGTACCAGTACCAGATCAATGTGCTGCTAAATACAGGGAGTACCAGATCAATGTGGAGCTATATACAGGGAGTACCAGATCAATGTGGAGCTATATACAGGGAGTAGCAGTACCAGATCAATGTGGAGCTATATACAGGGAGTACCAGTACCAGATCAATGTGCTGCTATATACAGGGAGTACCAGTACCAGATCAATGTGGAGCTATATACAGGGAGTACCAGTACCAGATCAATGTGCTGCTATATACAGGGAGTACCAGTACCAGATCAATGTGGAGCTATATACAGGGAGTACCAGTACCAGATCAATGTGGAGCTATATACAGGAAGTACCAGATCAATGTGGAGCTATATACAGGGAGTACCAGTACCAGATCAATGTGGAGCTATATACAGGAAGTACCAGATCAATGTGGAGCTATATACAGGGAGTACCAGATCAATGTGGAGCTATATACAGGGAGTACCAGTACCAGATCAATGTGGAGCTACATACAGGAAGTACCAGATCAATGTGGAGCTATATATAGGGAGTACCAGATCAATGTGGAGCTATATACAGGGAGTACCAGTACCACATCAAATCAAATGTATTTATATAGCCCTTCGTACATCAGCTGATATCTCAAAGTGCTGTACAGAAACCCAGCCTAAAACCCAAAACAGCAAGCAATGCAGGTGTAGAAGCACGGTGGCTAGGAAAAACTCCCTAGAAAAGCCAGAACCTAGGAAGAAACCTGCCACGTAATTTTGAAAAAGTCAAGGCGTCTGAATACTTTCCTTAGGCACTGTATATGTAAACAGGAGTAATAGTGACCCGAAGCAGGATAGTATATATAGTGTATGTACACGAAGGCAGGGTAAAGTGACTAGACATCAGGATATATAATAAGGTATTTGAGGTAGATATGTACATGAAGGCAGGGTAAAGTGACTAGGCATCAGGATAGATAATAAGGTATTTGAGGTAGATATGTACATGAAGGCAGGGTAAAGTGACTAGACATCAGGATAGATAATAATAAGGTATTTGAGGTAGATATGTACATGAAGGCAGGGTAAAGTGACTAGGCATCAGGATAGATAATAAGGTATTTGAGGTAGATATGTACATGAAGGCAGGGTAAAGTGACTAGGCATCAGGATAGATAATAAGGTATTTGAGGTAGATATGTATATGAAGGCAGGGTAAAGTGACTAGGCATCAGGATAGATAATAAGGTATTTGAGGTAGATATGTACATGAAGGCAGGGTAAAGTGACTAGACATCAGGATAGATAATAAGGTATTTGAGGTAGATATGTACATGAAGGCAGGGTAAAGTGACTAGGCATCAGGATAGATAATAATAAGGTATTTGAGGTAGATATGTACATGAAGGCAGGGTAAAGTGACTAGGCATCAGGATAGATAATAAGGTATTTGAGGTAGATATGTACATGAAGGCAGGGTAAAGTGACTAGACATCAGGATAGATAATAATAAGGTATTTGAGGTAGATATGTACATGAAGGCAGGGTAAAGTGACTAGGCATCAGGATAGATAATAAGGTATTTGAGGTAGATATGTACATGAAGGCAGGGTAAAGTGACTAGACATCAGGATAGATAATAATAAGGTATTTGAGGTAGATATGTACATGAAGGCAGGGTAAAGTGACTAGGCATCAGGATAGATAATAAGGTATTTGAGGTAGATATGTACATGAAGGCAGGGTAAAGTGACTAGGCATCAGGATAGATAATAAGGTATTTGAGGTAGATATGTACATGAAGGCAGGGTAAAGTGACTAGACATCAGGATATATAATAAGGTATATGAGGTAGATATGTACATGAAGGCAGGGTAAAGTGACTAGGCATCAGGATAGATAATAAGGTATTTGAGGTAGATATGTACATGAAGGCAGGGTAAAGTGACTAGACATCAGGATAGATAATAATAAGGTATTTGAGGTAGATATGTACATGAAGGCAGGGTAAAGTGACTAGACATCAGGATAGATAATAATAAGGTATTTGAGGTAGATATGTACATGAAGGCAGGGTAAAGTGACTAGACATCAGGATAGATAATAAGGTATTTGAGGTAGATATGTACATGAAGGCAGGGTAAAGTGACTAGACATCAGGATAGATAATAAGGTATTTGAGGTAGATATGTACATGAAGGCAGGGTAAAGTGACTAGGCATCAGGATAGATAATAAGGTATTTGAGGTAGATATGTACATGAAGGCAGGGTAAAGTGACTAGACATCAGGATAGATAATAAGGTATTTGAGGTAGATATGTACATGAAGGCAGGGTAAAGTGACTAGGCATCAGGATAGATAATAAGGTATTTGAGGTAGATATGTACATGAAGGCAGGGTAAAGTGACTAGGCATCAGGATAGATAATAAGGTATTTGAGGTAGATATGTACATGAAGGCAGGGTAAAGTGACTAGGCATCAGGATATATAATAAGGTATTTGAGGTAGATATGTACATGAAGGCAGGGTAAAGTGACTAGACATCAGGATAGATAATAATAAGGTATTAGAGGTAGATATGTACATGAAGGCAGGGTAAAGTGACTAGGCATCAGGATAGATAATAATAAGGTATTTGAGGTAGATATGTACATGAAGGCAGGGTAAAGTGACAAGGCATCAGGATAGATAATAATAAGGTATTTGAGGTAGATATGTACATGAAGGGAGGGTAAAGTGACTAGGCATCAGGATAGATAATAATAAGGTATTAGAGGTAGATATGTACATGAAGGCAGGGTAAAGTGACTAGACATCAGGATAGATAATAATAAGGTATTTGAGGTAGATATGTACATGAAGGCAGGGTAAAGTGACTAGGCATCAGGATAGATAATAAGGTATTTGAGGTAGATATGTACATGAAGGCAGGGTAAAGTGACAAGGCATCAGGATAGATAATAATAAGGTATTTGAGGTAGATATGTACATGAAGGCAGGGTAAAGTGACTAGGCATCAGGATTGTTACGGTGAGTGAATGAGGACCCAAAAGCGAACTAACTTAAACAGAGCTTCTTTAATAACCAAACATAGGTAGGCTCAGATAGACCGGCAGATTCCGACAGGACAGGACAAGGTTACAGCAAACATGACGATAGTCTGGCTCAGGCATGAAACACAACAAACAAGAATCCGACAAGGACAGGAACAAAAACAGAGAGAGATATAGGGGACTAATCAGAGGGAAAAGGGGAACAGGTGGGAGAAGGGGTGACGAGGTAGTCAAGAGGAGACAAGGAACAGCTGGGGGAAAGCGGGGGAGAAAAGGTAACCTAATACGACCAGCAGAGGGAGACAGGGTGAAAGGAAAGGACAGAAAGACACAACATGACAATACATGACAGTACCCCCCCACTCACCGAGCGCCTCCTGGCGCACTCGAGGAGGAAACCTGGCGGCAACGGAGGAAATCCTCGATCAGCGCACGGTCCAGCACGTCCCGAGAGGGAACCCAACTCCTCTCCTCAGGACCGTACCCCTCCCAATCAACGAGGTACTGGTGACCACGGCCCCGAGGACGCATGTCCAAAATCCTGCGGACCCTGTAGATGGGTGCGCCCTCGACAAGGATGGGGGGGGGGGGGGGAGACGAGCGGGGGCGCGAAGAACGGGCTTAATACAGGAGACATGGAAGACCGGGTGGACGCGACGAAGGTATCGCGGACGAAGAAGTCGAACTGCGACAGGATTAATGACCCGAGAAATACGGAACGGACCAATGAACCGCGGGGTCAACTTGCGAGAAGCCGTCTTAAGGGGAAGGTTCTGAGTGGAGAGCCAAACTCTCTGACCGCGACAATATCTAGGACTCTTAGTTCTACGCTTATTAGCAGCCCTCACAGTCTGCGTCCTATAACGGCAAAGTGCAGACCTGACCCTCTTCCAGGTGCGCTCGCAACGTTGGACAAAAGCCTGAGCGGAGGGGAAGCTGGACTCGGCGAACTGAGATGAGAACAGCGGAGGCTGGTACCCGAGGCTACTCTGAAAAGGAGATAGCCCGGTCGCAGACGAAGGAAGCGAGTTGTGGGCGTATTCTGCCCAGGGGAGCTGTTCTGACCAAGACGCAGGGTTGCGAAAAGAAAGACTGCGTAAGATGCGACCAATAGTCTGATTGGCCCGTTCTGCTTGACCGTTAGACTGGGGGTGAAAGCCGGAAGAGAGACTGACGGAAGCCCCAATCAAACGGCAAAACTCCCTCCAAAATTGAGACGTGAATTGCGGACCTCTGTCCGAAACGACGTCTGACGGAAGGCCATGAATTCTGAAAACATTCTCGATGATGATTTGTGCCGTCTCTTTAGCAGAAGGAAGCTTAGCAAGGGGAATGAAATGAGCCGCCTTAGAGAACCTATCGACAACCGTAAGAATAACAGTCTTCCCCGCTGACGAAGGCAGTCCGGTGACAAAATCTAAGGCGATGTGAGACCACGGTCGAGAGGGAATGGGAAGCGGCCTGAGACGGCCGGCAGGAGGGGAGTTACCGGACTTAGTCTGCGCGCAGACCGAACAAGCAGCCACGAAACGACGCGTGTCATGCTCCCGGGTGGGCCACCAAAAACGCTGGCGAATGGAAGCAAGCGTACCCCGAACGCCAGGGTGGCCGGCTAACTTGGCAGAGTGAGCCCACTGAAGAACGGCCAGACGAGTAGGAACGGGAACGAAAAGAAGGTTCCTAGGACAAGCGCGCGGCGACGGAGTGTGAGTGAGCGCTTGCTTTACCTGCCTCTCAATTCCCCAGACAGTCAACCCGACAACACGCCCCTCAGGGAGAATCCCCTCGGGGTCAGTGGAGGCTACTGAAGAACTGAAGAGACGAGATAAAGCATCAGGCTTGGTGTTCTTAGAGCCCGGACGATAAGAAATCACGAACTCGAAACGAGCGAAAAACAGCGCCCAACGCGCCTGACGCGCATTAAGTCGTTTGGCAGAACGGATGTACTCAAGGTTCCTATGGTCAGTCCAAACGACAAAAGGAACGGTCGCCCCCTCCAACCACTGTCGCCATTCGCCTAGGGCTAACCGGATGGCGAGCAGTTCGCGGTTTCCCACATCATAGTTACGTTCCGACGGCGACAGGCGATGAGAAAAATACGCGCATGGGTGGACCTTGTCGTCAGAGAGGGAGCGCTGAGAAAGAATGGCTCCCACGCCCACCTCTGACGCGTCAACCTCGACAACGAACTGTCTAGAGACGTCAGGTGTAACAAGGATAGGAGCGGATGTAAAACGATTCTTGAGGAGATCAAAAGCTCCCTGGGCGGAAACGGACCACTTAAAGCACGTCTTGACAGAAGTAAGGGCTGTGAGAGGAGCTGCCACCTGACCGAAATTACGGATGAAACGACGATAGAAGTTCGCGAAGCCGAGAAAGCGCTGCAGCTCGACGCGTGACTTAGGGGCGGGCCAATCAATGACAGCTTGGACCTTAGCGGGATCCATCTTAATGCCTTCAGCGGAAATAACAGAACCGAGAAATGTGACGGAGGAGGCATGAAAAGTGCACTTCTCAGCCTTCACAAAAAGACAATTCTCTAAAAGGCGCTGGAGGACACGTCGAACGTGCTGAAGATGAATCTGGAGTGACGGTGAAAAAATCAGGATATCGTCAAGGTAAACGAAAACAAAGATGTTCAGCATGTCTCTCAGGACATCATTGACTAATGCCTGAAAGACAGCTGGAGCGTTAGCGAGGCCGAAAGGAAGAACCCGGTATTCAAAGTGCCCTAACGGAGTGTTAAACGCCGTCTTCCACTCGTCCTCCTCCCTGATGCGCACGAGATGGTAAGCGTTACGAAGGTCCAACTTAGTGAAAAACCTGGCTCCCTGCAGGATCTCGAAGGCTGAAGACATAAGAGGAAGCGGATAACGATTCTTAACTGTTATGTCATTCAGCCCTCGATAATCTATGCAGGGGCGCAGAGACCCGTCCTTCTTCTTGACAAAAAAAAACCCCGCTCCGGCGGGAGAGGAGGAGGGGACTATGGTACCGGCGTCAAGAGCTACAGACAAATAATCCTCGAGAGCCTTACGTTCGGGAGCCGACAGAGAGTATAGTCTACCCCGGGGGGGAGTGGTTCCCGGAAGGAGATCAATACTACAATCATACGACCGGTGTGGAGGAAGAGAGGTGGCCCTGGACCGACTGAACACCGTGCGCAGATCGTGATATTCCTCCGGCACCCCTGTCAAATCACCAGGCTCCTCCTGTGAAGAAGAGACAGAGGAAACAGGAGGGATAGCAGACATTAAACATTTCACATGACAAGAGACGTTCCAGGAGAGGATAGAATTACTAGACCAATTAATGGAAGGATTATGACAAACTAGCCAGGGATGGCCCAAAACAACAGGTGTAAAAGGTGAACGAAAAATCAAAAAAGAAATGGTTTCGCTATGATTACCAGAAACAGTGAGGGTTAAAGGTAGCGTCTCACGCTGAATCCTGGGGAGAGGACTACCATCCAGGGCGAACAAGGCCGTGGACTCCCTTAACTGTCTGAGAGGAATGTCATGTTCCCGAGCCCAGGTCTCGTCCATAAAACAGCCCTCCGCCCCAGAGTCTATTAAGGCACTGCAGGAAGCTGACGAACCGGTCCAGCGTAGATGGACCGACAAGGTAGTGCAGGATCTTGAAGGAGAGACAGGAGTAGTAGCGCTCACCAGTAGCCCTCCGCTTACTGATGAGCTCTGGCTTTTACTGGACATGAAGTGACAAAATGACCAGCAGAACCGCAATAGAGACAGAGGCGGTTGGTGATTCTCCGTTCCCTCTCCTTAGTCGAGATGCGGATACCTCCCAGCTGCATAGGCTCAGCTCCCGAGCCGGCAGAGGAAGATGGTAGTGATGCGGAGAGGGGGGCAACGGAGAACGCGAGCTCCTTTCCACGAGCTCGGTGACGAAGATCAACCCGTCGCTCAATGCGAATAGCGAGTTCAATCAGGGAATCCACGCTGGAAGGGACCTCCCGGGAGAGAATCTCATCCTTTACCTCTGCGCGGAGACCCTCCAGAAAACGAGCGAGCAAAGCCGGCTCGTTCCAGCCACTGGAGGCAGCAAGAGTGCGAAACTCAATAGAGTAGTCTGTTATGGATCGATTACCTTGACATAGGGAAGACAGGGCCCTGGAAGCCTCCTCCCCAAAAACAGATCGATCAAAAACCTGTATCATCTCCTCCTTAAAGTCCTGATACTGGTTAGTACACTCAGCCCTTGCCTCCCAGATTGCCGTGCCCCACTCACGAGCCCGTCCAATAAGGAGAGATATGACGTAGGCGACACGAGCAGTGCTCCTGGAGTAAGTGTTGGGCTGGAGAGAAAACACAATATCACACTGGGTGAGGAACGAGCGGCATTCAGTGGGCTCCCCAGAGTAACACGGCGGGTTATTGATTCTGGGCTCCGGAGATTCGAAAGCCCTGGAAGTGGCCGGTGGATCGAGGCGGAGATGGTGAACCTGTTCTGTGAGGTTGGAGACTTGGGTGGCCAGGGTCTCAACGGCATGTCGAGCAGCAGACAATTCCTGCTCGTGTCTGCCTAGCATCGCTCCCTGGATCTCGACGGCTGAGTGGAGAGGATCCGAAGTCGCTGGGTCCATTCTTGGTCGGATTCTTCTGTTACGGTGAGTGAATGAGGACCCAAAAGCGAACTAACTTAAACAGAGCTTCTTTAATAACCAAACATAGGTAGGCTCAGATAGACCGGCAGATTCCGACAGGACAGGACAAGGTTACAGCAAACATGACGATAGTCTGGCTCAGGCATGAAACACAACAAACAAGAATCCGACAAGGACAGGAACAAAAACAGAGAGAGATATAGGGGACTAATCAGAGGGAAAAGGGGAACAGGTGGGAGAAGGGGTGACGAGGTAGTCAAGAGGAGACAAGGAACAGCTGGGGGAAAGCGGGGGAGAAAAGGTAACCTAATACGACCAGCAGAGGGAGACAGGGTGAAAGGAAAGGACAGAAAGACACAACATGACAATACATGACAAGGATAGATAATAATAAGGTATTTGAGGTAGATATGTACATGAAGGCAGGGTAAAGTGACTAGACATCAGGATAGATAATAATAAGGTATTTGAGGTAGATATGTACATGAAGGCAGGGTAAAGTGACTAGACATCAGGATAGATAATAATAAGGTATTTGAGGTAGATATGTACATGAAGGCAGGGTAAAGTGACTAGACATCAGGATAGATAATAATAAGGTATTAGAGGTAGATATGTACATGAAGGCAGGGTAAAGTGACTAGGTATCAGGATAGATAATAATAAGGTATTTGAGGTAGATATGTACATGAAGGCAGGGTAAAGTGACTAGACATCAGGATAGATAATAATAAGGTATTTGGAGGTAGATATGTACATGAAGGCAGGGTAAAGTGACTAGACATCAGGATAGATAATAATAAGGTATTTGAGGTAGATATGTACATGAAGGCAGGGTAAAGTGACTAGTCATCAGGATAGATGATAATAGGGTATATGAGGTAGATATGTACATGAAGGCAGGGTAAAGTGACTAGACATCAGGATAGATAATAATAGGGTATTAGAGGTAGATATGTACATGAAGGCAGGGTAAAATGACTAGACATCAGGATAGATAATAATAAGGTATTTGAGGTAGATATGTACATGAAGGCAGGGTAAAATGACTAGGCATCAGGATAGATAATAATAAGGTATTAGAGGTAGATATGTACATGAAGGCAGGGTAAAATGACTAGGCATCAGGATAGATAATAATAATGTATTTGAGGTAGATATGTACATGAAGGCAGGGTAAAGTGACTAGACATCAGGATAGATAATAATAATGTATTTGAGGTAGATATGTACATGAAGGCAGGGTAAAGTGACTAGTCATCAGGATAGATAATAAGGTATTTGAGGTAGATATGTACATGAAGGCAGGGTAAAGTGACTAGACATCAGGATAGATAATAATAATGTATTTGAGGTAGATATGTACATGAAGGCAGGGTAAAGTGACTAGACATCAGGATAGATAATAATAATGTATTTGAGGTAGATATGTACATGAAGGCAGGGTAAAGTGACTAGACAGGATAGATAATAATAAGGTATTTGAGGTAGATATGTACATGAAGGCAGGGTAAAGTGACTAGACATCAGGATAGATAATAATAAGGTATTTGAGGTAGATATGTACATGAAGGCAGGGTAAAGTGACTAGACATCAGGATAGATAATAATAAGGTATTAGAGGTAGATATGTACATGAAGGCAGGGTAAAGTGACTAGACATCAGGATAGATAATAATACGGTATTTGAGGTAGATATGTACATGAAGGCAGGGTAAAGTGACTAGGCATCAGGATAGATAATAATAAGGTATTTGAGGTAGATATGTACATGAAGGCAGGGTAAAGTGACAAGGCATCAGGATAGATAATAATAAGGTATTTGAGGTAGATATGTACATGAAGGCAGGGTAAAGTGACTAGGCATCAGGATTGTTACGGTGAGTGAATGAGGACCCAAAAGCGAACTAACTTAAACATAATACCCAGAAAATACCCAGATGCAGACAGTTCAAAAAATGGATGTTTATTATATGAATAGGGGGGTTATGTGGGAGTGTCAATGTAGTGCGTCTGACTGAGTGTACATATGGTGGGTATACAGTATATAGTATACTGGGTGTACAGTATATATAGTGGGTATACAGTATATAGTGTACTGAGTGTACAGTATATATAGTGGGTATACAGTATATAGTGTACTGAGTGTACATATGGTGGGTATACAGTATATAGTGTACTGAGTGTACATATGGTGGGTATACAGTATATAGTCTAGTGAGTGTACAGTATATATAGTGGGTATACAGTATATAGCGTACTGGGTGTATATATAGTGGGTATACAGTATATAGTCTACTGATTGTATATATAGTGGGTATGCAGTATATAGTGTTGTGAGTGTATATATAGTGGCTATACAATATATAGTCTACTGGGTGTATATATAATGGGTATACTGTATACTGTGTAGTCTAGTGAGTGTATATATGGTGGGTATACTGTATACTGTATAGTCTAGTGAGTGTATATATAGTGGGTATACTGTATATAGTGTAGTGAATGTATATATAGTGGCTATACAGTATATAGTCTACTGGGTGTATATATACTGGGTATACTGTATACCGTGTAGTCTAGTGAGTGTATATATAGTGGGTATACAGTATATAGTATACTGGGTGTATATATACTGGGTATACTGTATACTGTATAGTCTAGTGAGTGTATATATAGTGGGTATACTGTATACTGTATAGTCTAGTGAGTGTATATATAGTGGGTATACTGTATAGTCTAGTGAGTGTATATATAGTGGGTATACTGTATATAGTGTAGTGAGTGTATATATAGTGGGTATACAGTATATAGTCTACTGGGTGTATATATAGTGGGTATACTGTATACTGTCTAGTCTAGTGAGTGTATATATTGTAGGTATACAGTATATAGTCTACTGGGTGTATATATACTGGGTATACTGTATACTGTGTAGTCTGGTGAGTGTATATATAGTTGTTACACTGTATACTGTGTAGTCAAGTGAGTGTGAGTAAGTTCTCTGCAAGATAGTTTGGGAACCATTACTTGACTATTTAGCAGTCTTATGACTTGAGGGTAGAAGCTGTCTCAGAGCCTGTTGGTCATGGAGCCCTATGGAGCCCTATGGTGCCCTATGGAGCCTTATGGAGCCCTATGGAGCCCTATGGAGCCCTATGCGTATCAGAGTGAACAGTCTATGGCTTGGGTGGCTGGAGTCATCTGCAATTTTTCGGGCCTTCCTCTGACACCTTCTGAAAGAGGTCCTGGATGGCAGGGAGGACGGCCCATGATGCACTGGGCCTCTGTAATGCTTTGCTGTCAAAGGCATTGCATCCGCCATACTTTTTGAATGCCTAATCTTTTCCGCCTCCTGAGGGGGAAGAGATGCTGGCGTGCCCTCTTCATGACTGTGCGGGTGTGTGTGGACCATGTTAAGTCATTAGTGATGAGGACGTGAAGGAACTTGAAGCTATCAACCCAACTCTACAACAGCCCTGTCAATGTGGATGGGGGTGTGCTCTCCCCTCATTCTCCTGTAGTCCACGATCAGCTCCTTGGTCTTACTGACGTTGAGGGAGAGGTTGTTGTCCTGGCACCACACAGCCAGGTCACTGAACCTCCTCCCTATAGGCTGTCTCATCGTTGTGGGTGATCAGTCCTACCACCTTCGTGTCGTCTGCAAACGTAATGATTGTGTTGTAGTCGTGCCTGGCCGTGCAGTCGTGTGTTAACAGGGAGTACAGGAGGGGACTGAGCACACACCTCTGAGGGGCCCCCGTGTTGAGGACCAGCGTGGTGGAGGTGTTGTTACCTACCCTCACCACCTAGGGGCGGCCCATAAGGATGTTCAGGATCAGGTTGCAGAGGGAGGTGTTCAGTCCCAGGGTCCATAGCTTGGTGATGTGCTTGGAGGGGACTATGGTGTTGAACGCTGAGCTGAAGTCAATGAACAGCATTCTCACATAGTTACAGTGGGGCAAAAAGTATTTAGTGAGCCACCAATTGTGCAAGTTCTCTCACTTAAAAAGATGAGAGAGGCCTGTAATTTTCATCATAGGTACACTTCAACTATGACAAAATGAGAAGAAACAAATCCACAAAATCACATTGTAGGGTTTTTAATGAATTTATTTGCAAATTATGGTGGAAAATAAGTATGTGATGTGATACAGCCGGATGTGATACAATGTTAAGAGCGTTGGTTTGAATCCCTCAGCGACTAGGTGAAAAATCTGTAGATGTGCCCTTGAACAAGGCACTTAACTCTAATTTCCCCTGTAAGTTACTATGGATGAGAGCATCTACTAAATTACTAAAATGTGAAATTGTTTATTGGAAACAGTCCTTGTATATCACTGGAACGTTCCTATCAAAGCGCAAGGTAATGAGACTCCTAAGGGAATGTCCTCTAAAGTTGTGGGAACAATTGTTGTTATCTAAGTATGACTGAGTCCCTGCCTGGGACATCACCATGGCTGTAGGCTGGGTTGCCATCTAGCTGAGGTGCCACTGTACAGCAGGAAGGAGGGCTCTGATACAAGCATCAAGCAGAACAGAGAGGAGAGGAGAGACAGCAGGAAGGAGAGCTCTGATACAAGCATCAAGCAGAACAGAGAAGAGAGGGGAGACAGCAGGAAGGAGGGCTCTGATACAAGCATCAAGCAGAACAGAGAGGAGAGGAGAGACAGCAGGAAGGAGAGCTCTGATACAAGCATCAAGCAGAACAGAGAGGAGAGGAGAGACCGCAGGAAGAAGAGCTCAGATACAAGCATCAAGCAGAACAGAGAGGAGAGGAGAGACAGCAGGAAGGAGGGGTCTGATACAAGCATCAAGCAGAACGGAGAGGAGAGGATTAACAGCAGGAAGGAGAGCTCTGATACAAGCATCAAGCAGAACAGAGAGGAGAGGAGAGAGAGCAGGAAGGAGGGCTCTGATACAAGCATCAAGCAGAACAGAGAGGAGAGACAGCAGGAAGGAGAGCTCTGATACAAGCATCAAGCAGAACAGAGAGGAGAGGAGAGACAGCAGGAAGGACGGCTCTGATACAAGCATCCAGCAGAACGGAGAGGAGAGACAGCAGGAAGGAGGGCTCTGAGACAAGCATCAAGCAGAACAGAGAGGAGAGGAGAGACAGCAGGAAGGAGGGCTCTGATACAAGCATCAAGCAGAACGGAGAGGAGAGACAGCAGGAAGGAGGGCTCTGAGACAAGCATCAAGCAGAACGGGGAGGAGAGAACAGGAAGGAGGGCTCTGATACAAGCATCAAGCAGAACAGAGATGAGAGGAGAGACGGCAGGAAGGAGGGCTCTGATACAAGCATCAAGCAGAAAAGAGAGGAGAGGAGAGACAGCAGGAAGGAGAGCTCTGATACAAGAATCAAGCAGAACGGAGAGGAGAGGATAGACAGCAGGAAGGAGAGCTCTGATACAAGCATCAAGCAGAAAGGAGAGGAGAGACAGCAGGAAGGAGGGCTCTGATACAAGCATCAAGCAGAACAGAGAGGAGAGACAGCAGGAAGGAGGGCTCTGATACAAGCATCAAGAAGAACGGAGAGGAGAGACAGCAGGAAGGAGGGCTCTGATACAAGCATCAAGCAGAACAGAGAGGAGAGACAGCAGGAAGGAGGGCTCTGATACAAGCATCCAGCAGAACGGAGAGGAGAGACAGCAGGAAGGAGGGCTATGATAGAAGCATCAAGCAAAACGGAGAGGAGAGGAGAGACAGCAGGAAGGAGGGCTCTGATACAAGCATCAAGCAGAACGGAGAGGAGAGACAGCAGGAAGGAGGGCTCTGAGACAAGCATCAAGCAGAACGGGGAGGAGAGAACAGGAAGGAGGGCTCTGATACAAGCATCAAGCAGAACAGAGATGAGAGGAGAGACGGCAGGAAGGAGGGCTCTGATACAAGCATCAAGCAGAAAAGAGAGGAGAGGAGAGACAGCAGGAAGGAGAGCTCTGATACAAGAATCAAGCAGAACGGAGAGGAGAGGATAGACAGCAGGAAGGAGAGCTCTGATACAAGCATCAAGCAGAACGGAGAGGAGAGACAGCAGGAAGGAGGGCTCTGATACAAGCATCAAGCAGAACAGAGAGGAGAGACAGCAGGAAGGAGGGCTCTGATACAAGCATCAAGCAGAACGGAGAGGAGAGACAGCAGGAAGGAGGGCTCTGAGACAAGCATCAAGCAGAACGGGGAGGAGAGAACAGGAAGGAGGGCTCTGATACAAGCATCAAGCAGAACAGAGATGAGAGGAGAGACGGCAGGAAGGAGGGCTCTGATACAAGCATCAAGCAGAAAAGAGAGGAGAGGAGAGACAGCAGGAAGGAGAGCTCTGATACAAGAATCAAGCAGAACGGAGAGGAGAGGATAGACAGCAGGAAGGAGAGCTCTGATACAAGCATCAAGCAGAACGGAGAGGAGAGACAGCAGGAAGGAGGGCTCTGATACAAGCATCAAGCAGAACGGAGAGGAGAGACAGCAGGAAGGAGGGCTCTGAGACAAGCATCAAGCAGAACGGGGAGGAGAGAACAGGAAGGAGGGCTCTGATACAAGCATCAAGCAGAACAGAGATGAGAGGAGAGACGGCAGGAAGGAGGGCTCTGATACAAGCATCAAGCAGAAAAGAGAGGAGAGGAGAGACAGCAGGAAGGAGAGCTCTGATACAAGAATCAAGCAGAACGGAGAGGAGAGGATAGACAGCAGGAAGGAGAGCTCTGATACAAGCATCAAGCAGAACGGAGAGGAGAGACAGCAGGAAGGAGGGCTCTGATACAAGCATCAAGCAGAACAGAGAGGAGAGACAGCAGGAAGGAGGGCTCTGATACAAGCATCAAGCAGAACGGAGAGGAGAGACAGCAGGAAGGAGGGCTCTGAGACAAGCATCAAGCAGAACGGGGAGGAGAGAACAGGAAGGAGGGCTCTGATACAAGCATCAAGCAGAACAGAGATGAGAGGAGAGACGGCAGGAAGGAGGGCTCTGATACAAGCATCAAGCAGAAAAGAGAGGAGAGGAGAGACAGCAGGAAGGAGAGCTCTGATACAAGAATCAAGCAGAACGGAGAGGAGAGGATAGACAGCAGGAAGGAGAGCTCTGACACAAGCATCAAGCAGAACGGAGAGGAGAGACAGCAGGAAGGAGGGCTCTGATACAAGCATCAAGCAGAACAGAGAGGAGAGACAGCAGGAAGGAGGGCTCTGATACAAGCATCAAGCAGAACGGAGAGGAGAGACAGCAGGAAGGAGGGCTCTGATACAAGCATCAAGCAGAACAGAGAGGAGAGACAGCAGGAAGGAGGGCTCTGATACAAGCATCCAGCAGAACGGAGAGGAGAGACAGCAGGAAGGAGGGGTATGATAGAAGCATCAAGCAGAACGGAGAGGAGAGGAGAGACAGCAGGAAGGAGGGCTCTGATACAAGCATCAAGCAGAACGGAGAGGAGAGACAGCAGGAAGGAGGGCTCTGAGACAAGCATCAAGCAGAACGGGGAGGAGAGAACAGGAAGGAGGGCTCTGATACAAGCATCAAGCAGAACAGAGATGAGAGGAGAGACGGCAGGAAGGAGGGCTCTGATACAAGCATCAAGCAGAAAAGAGAGGAGAGGAGAGACAGCAGGAAGGAGAGCTCTGATACAAGAATCAAGCAGAACGGAGAGGAGAGGATAGACAGCAGGAAGGAGAGCTCTGATACAAGCATCAAGCAGAACGGAGAGGAGAGACAGCAGGAAGGAGGGCTCTGATACAAGCATCAAGCAGAACAGAGAGGAGAGACAGCAGGAAGGAGGGCTCTGATACAAGCATCAAGCAGAACGGAGAGGAGAGACAGCAGGAAGGAGGGCTCTGATACAAGCATCAAGCAGAACAGAGAGGAGAGACAGCAGGAAGGAGGGCTCTGATACAAGCATCAAGCAGAACAGAGAGGAGAGACAGCAGGATGGAGGGCTCTGAGACAAGCATCAAGCAGAACGGGAGGAGAGACAACAGGAAGGAGGGCTCTGATACAAGCATCAAGCAGAACGGAGAGGAGAGACAGCAGGAAGGAGGGCTCTGAGACAAGCATCAAGCAGAACGGGGAGGAGAGACAACAGGAAGGAGGGCTCTGATACAAGCATCAAGCAGAACGGAGAGGAGAGACAGCAGGAAGGAGGGCTCTGATACAAGCATCAAGCAGAACAGAGAGGAGAGACAGCAGGAAGGAGGGCTCTGATACAAGCATCAAGTAGAACAGAGAGGAGAGACAGCAGGAAGGAGGGCTCTGATACAAGCATCAAGCAGAACAGAGAGGAGAGACAGCAGGAAGGAGGGCTCTGATACAAGCATCAAGCAGAACGGAGAGGAGAGACAGCAGGAAGGAGGGCTCTGATACAAGCATCAAGCAGAACGGAGAGGAGAGACAGCAGGAAGGAGGGCTCTGATACAAGCATCAAGCAGAACAGAGAGGAGAGACAGCAGGAAGGAGGGCTCTGATACAAGCATCAAGCAGAACGGAGAAGCGAGACAGCAGGAAGGAGGGCTCTGATACAATCATCTAGCAGAACAGAGAGGGGAGACAGCAGGAAGGAGGGCTCTGATACAAGCATCAAGCAGAACAGAGAGGAGAGGAGAGACAGCAGGAAGAAGAGCTCTGATACAAGCATCAAGCAGAACAGAGAGGAGAGGAGAGACAGAAGGAAGGAGGGCTCTGATACAAGCATCAAGCAGAACAGAGAGGAGAGGAGAGACAGCAGGAAGGAGGGCTCTGATACAAGCATCAAGCAGAACAGAGAGGAGAGACAGCAGGAACGAGGGCTCTGACACAAGCATCAAGCAGAACGGAGAAGCGAGACAGCAGGAAGGAGGGCTCTGATACAAGCATCAAGCAGAACGGAGAGGAGAGACAGCAGGAAGGAGGGCTCTTATACAAGCATCAAGCAGAACGGAGAGGAGAGACAGCAGGATGGAGGGCTCTGATACAAGCATCAAGCAGAACAGAGAGGAGAGACAGCAGGAAGGAGGGCTCTGATACAAGCATCAAGCAGAACGGAGAAGCGAGACAGCAGGAAGGAGGGCTCTGATACAATCATCTAGCAGAACAGAGAGGGGAGACAGCAGGAAGGAGGGCTCTGATACAAGCATCAAGCAGAACAGAGAGGAGAGACAGCAGGAAGGAGGGCTCTGATACAAGCATCAAGCAGAACGGAGAAGCGAGACAGCAGGAAGGAGGGCTCTGATACAATCATCTAGCAGAACAGAGAGGGGAGACAGCAGGAAGGAGGGCTCTGATACAAGCATCAAGCAGAACAGAGAGGAGAGGAGAGACAGCAGGAAGAAGAGCTCTGATACAAGCATCAAGCAGAACAGAGAGGAGAGGAGAGACAGAAGGAAGGAGGGCTCTGATACAAGCATCAAGCAGAACAGAGAGGAGAGGAGAGACAGCAGGAAGGAGGGCTCTGATACAAGCATCAAGCAGAACAGAGAGGAGAGACAGCAGGAAGGAGGGCTCTGATACAAGCATCAAGCAGAACGGAGAAGCGAGACAGCAGGAAGGAGGGCTCTGATACAATCATCTAGCAGAACAGAGAGGGGAGACAGCAGGAAGGAGGGCTCTGATACAAGCATCAAGCAGAACAGAGAGGAGAGGAGAGACAGCAGGAAGGAGGGCTCTGATACAAGCATCAAGCAGAACAGAGAGGAGAGGGGAGACAGCAGGAAGAAGAGCTCTGATACAAGCATCAAGCAGAACAGAGAGGAGAGGAGAGACAGCAGGAAGGAGGGCTCTGATACAAGCATCAAGCAGAACGGAGAGGAGAGACAGCAGGATGGAGGGCTCTGATACAAGCATCAAGCAGAACGGGGAGGAGAGGAGAAACAGCAGGAAGGAGGGCTCTGATACAAGCATCAAGCAGAACGGAGAGGAGAGACAGCAGGAAGGAGGGCTCTGATACAAGCATCAAGCAGAACAGAGAGGAGAGGAGAGACAGCAGGAAGGAGGGCACTGATACAAGCATCAAGCAGAACAGAGAAGAGAGGAGAGACAGCAGGAAGGAGGGCTCTGATACAAGCATCAAGCAGAACAGAGAGGAGAGACAGCAGGAAGGAGGGCTCTGATACAAGCATCAAGCAGAACGGAGAGGAGAGACAGCAGGAAGGAGGGCTCTGATACAAGCATCAAGCAGAACAGAGAGGAGAGACTGCAGGAAGGAGGGCACTGATACAAGCATCAAGCAGAACAGAGAGGAGAGGAGAGACAGCAGGAAGGAGGGCTCTGATACAAGCATCAAGCAGAACAGAGAGGAGAGACAGCAGGAAGGAGGGCTCTGATACAAGCATCAAGCAGAACAGAGAGGAGAGGAGAGACAGCAGGAAGGAGGGCTCTGATACAAGCATCAAGCAGAACGGAGAGGAGAGACAGCAGGATGGAGGGCTCTGATACAAGCATCAAGCAGAACGGGGAGGAGAGGAGAGACAGCAGGAAGGAGGGCTCTGATACAAGTATCAAGCAGAACGGAGAGGAGAGACAGCAGGAAGGAGGGCTCTGATACAAGCATCAAGCAGAACAGAGAGGAGAGGAGAGACAGCAGGAAGGAGGGCACTGATACAAGCATCAAGCAGAACAGAGAGGAGAGGAGAGACAGCAGGAAGGAGAGCTCTGATACAAGCATCAAGCAGAACAGAGAGGAGAGGAGAGGAGAGACAGCAGGAAGGAGGGCTCTGATACAAGCATCAAGCAGAACAGAGAGGAGAGGAGAGACAGCAGGAAGGAGGGCTCTGAGACAAGCATCAAGCAGAACGGAGAGGAGAGACAGCAGGAAGGAGGGCTCTGAGACAAGCATCAAGCAGAACAGAGAGGAGAGGAGAGACAGCAGGAAGGAGGGCTCTGATACAAGCATCAAGCAGAACGGAGAGGAGAGACAGCAGGAAGGAGGGCTCTGAGACAAGCATCAAGCAGAACGGAGAGGAGAGACAGCAGGAAGGAGGGCACTGATACAAGCATCAAGCAGAACAGAGAGGAGAGGAGAGACAGCAGGAAGGAGGGCTCTGATACAATCATCAAGCAGAACGGAGAGGAGAGGTTGGATCACTGCTGTGCTCTGTGTCTTCCCCTCTTGATCTGAAACGCTCTTAGTATTCATATGTTATTCTAGTGGAGATTTAAGAGATGAAATATCAACCATCATACCAATGTCCCAATTCATATAGGCTTCTGTGTTCACTTCCTCTTTCACATTGTGGGAATAGGCCATTATGAATCCAATTTTATTTTGATGACGACGATGATGGGGTAATGATGATGATGATGATGATGATGAACACACAGACAGAAACACACACCCATCCCCCACCCTAACCTGGTAGTTGGAGGAATATTTCGAAGGGGTGGTCTTGAGATGCAATGTTTTGAGCGGGGAGAGAGAAAAGCTGTTGCCGCAACCATTCTTCCTCCCTCCGGTTCCCACCGCTCTTTCCCTCGCTCCCTTCAAAGTCCACCTATCGAAGGCGTGGAGAACCTCTCGTGCGTCGCACACCGAGACCGTGCCTGTTGGAGACGCGCTGCATCCGCTCCACGGGAAGATGGAGAAACGGCAAGCACAGTTATCACAAGAAACCAAGGAAAGCTGTCATTTATGATGCAAATAATTTACCGTCGATAGGAACTTATTTTAGCGAAAGGGTAAGTGACACATTTTTTTACAGAATGAGATAGATTTTTGTGGACTGGATATGTAGTTCTGTTGAAGCAGACATATGGTAGTAGGCTACTGTGTCGCTTTATAGTGCCACAACATTATTCAATTAGTCTATGTTGAAATGACAGGCTATCTCACGAAGGGAACACATTTTACACATCACAATATATCAGACTCACCGGAACGATTGAAACTGGCACACGTTGACGTCAAATATTTTATGAATTGCGCACAAATAGTCTGCATGCGTATTTCTAAATATCTAAATGATTGACATTCTGCCTCATTAGAAGCATTATATATATATATACATTACTCGTATAGTTTATGTCCATGTGATACATAAACTGTATCACAAAAAAAAAAAAAAAATCGGAGATTATTTGAGTGTGAATCGAAGATTGGTTCAACATTTGTTCCATTAGTTATCCGAGACCTCCGGGGTGAAATTGTGATTTCATAAGTTTGATTATGGATTCGCCCTTTTTTCTCGAGGAAATTGTGTTTTTAGAGGAATTATCCATTTAAATTAATAAATACATATTAAACCTTTCAAGTTTTTCCTTATATTTCATATATGAACAATCCTTTATTTATTACATATAACAATCTAATTGGTTATGAACGTTTGACCAGAAAGCAATATATCAGAGATGAGAGAATGTTGGTAGTGTAGGGAGAGAGAGCTAGGGAGAGAGAAAGAGAAAGACAGAGGGAGGGATAGAGAGAAAGAGGGAGGCATAGAGAGAGAGAGAGAGAGAGAGAGAGAGAGAGAGAGAGAGCAAGAGAGAGAGAGAGGAAAGAGAGGGAGAGAGAGAGAGAGAGGGAGAGAGGAGAGAGAGAGAGAGAGGGGAGAGAGAGAGCAAGAGAGAGAGAGAGGAAAGAGAGGGGGGAGAGAGAGAGAGAGAGAGAGCAAGAGAGAGAGAGAGGGGAGAGAGAGAGGGAGAGAGGGAAGAGAGAGGGAGAGGTGAGGGTGCTGGTGATGTAGCTGGGTGTGAGTCAGATAGGATGGATCATATCTCTGCCCTCTTGTGGTATGAACTAAAATTAGAGTGTGGGTTGACCAGACTTTCAGTTTGGCATAGCCAAGGAGAGCTTACCAAATCTTATCCATCACATTCCAAGTGTCCACAATTCAGAAGGTTAATCCTGGTTGTGGATAGAACAGGAGGAGACTGGTCTGAGGGTGCTTCATGTGTAGCAGTGGAGGCTGGTGGGAGGAGCTATAGGAGGACGTCGCTCATTGTAATGGCTGCAACGGGAACAATGTAATGGAGTTAAATCTGGTTTCCGTATGTTTGACGTGTCTGATTCCGTTCCAGACATTACAATGAGCCCATCCTCCTATAGCTCCTCCCACCAGCCACCACTGGTGTGTATTATGGGGGAGGGTGGAAGTGAGAGGATTCTGAAATTATTTTAGTATTGTATTGCAAAGTATTGTATTGTAATGCAATGTAATTTATGTATTGTAATGTAATGTATTGCATTGTAATGCAATGTAATTTATGTATTGTAATGTAATGTATTGTATTGCATTGTAATGTAATATATTGTATTGCATTGTAATGTAATATATTGTAATGTATTGTAATGTTTGGCTTGGCACCTAAGACCCTCAGAAACATTTACAGACGCACAATCGAGAGCATCCTGTCTGGGTGTTTCACCGCCTGGTACGGGAACTGCCCCCGCTCTCAACCGCAAGGCTCTCCACAGGGTGGTGCGGTCTGTCCAATGCATCACTGGGGGCAAACTGTGTTGTGGAAATTACAACATTATGTTATCCACATAACTTTATATTAGAATGTATTCTGATATTGTCATGTTTGATTGTTTTGAAGAAATCTAAAAGTCTCTCAACAACCAGGCGAGCCACGGCCTGTTCACCCCGCTATCATCCAGAAGGCGAGGTCAGTACAGGTGCATCAAAGCTGGGACCGAGAGACTGAAAAACAGCTTCTATCTCAAGGCCATCAGAATGTTAAACAGCCATCACTAGCCAGCTACCACCCGGTTACTCAACCCTGCACCTTAGAGGCTGCTGCCCTATATACAGTTGAAGTCAGAAGTTTACATACACTTTAGCCAAATACATTTAAACTCAGTTTTTCACAATTCCTGACATTTAATCCTAGTAAAAATTCCCTGTCTTAGTTCAGTTAGAATCACCACTTTTTTTCTAAGAATGTGAAATGTCAGAATAAAAGGAGAGAGAATTATTTATTTCAGCTTTTATTTCTTTAATCACATTCCCAGTGGGTCAGAAGTTTACATACACTCAATTAGTATTTGGTAGCGTTGCCTTTAAATTATTTAACTTGGGTCAACATTTTTCATCAGTCATGAGGACATTTCTCCAAAAAGTACGATCTTTGTCCCCATGTGCAGTTGCAAACTGTAGTCTGGCTTTTTTATGGCGGTTTTGGAGCAGTGGCTTCTTCCTTGCTGAGCGGCCTTTCAGGTTATGTCGATATAGGACTCGTTTTACTGTGGATATAGATACTTTTGTACCGGTTTCCTCCAGCATCTTCACAAGGTCCTTTGCTGTTGTTCTGGGATTGATTTGCACTTTCACACTAAAGTACGTTCATCTCTTGGAGACAGAACGTGTCTCCTTCCTGAGCGGTATGATGGCTGCGTGGTCCCATGGTGTTTATACTTGCATACTATTGTTTGTACAGATGAACGTGGTACCTTCAGGCGTTTGGAAATTGCTCCCTAGGATGAACCAGACTTGTGGAGGTCTAGAATTTTTTTTCTGAGGTCTTGGCTGATTTCTTTTGATTTTCCCATGATGTCAAGCAAAGAGGCACTGAGTATGAAGGTAGGCCTTGAAAAACCTCCAATTGACTCAAATTATATCAATTAGCCTATCAGAAGCTTCTAAAGCCATGACATAATTTTCTGGAATTTTCCAAGCTGTTTAAAGGCACAGTCAACTTAGTGTATGTAAACTTCTGACCCACTGGAATTGTGATACAGTGAATTATAAGTTAAATAATCTGTCTGTAAACAATTGTTGGAAAAATGACTTGTGTCTTGCACAAAGTAGATGTCCTAA
Organism: Oncorhynchus mykiss; assembly: GCF_057628025.1. Classification (NCBI taxonomy): domain Eukaryota; kingdom Metazoa; phylum Chordata; class Actinopteri; order Salmoniformes; family Salmonidae; genus Oncorhynchus; species Oncorhynchus mykiss. Next base: position 1,789,838 of record NC_143036.1, read on the forward strand.
CCGACTTGCCAAAACTATAGTTTGTTAACAAGAAATTTGTGGAGTGGTTGAAAAACAAGTTTTAATGACTCCATCCTAAGTGTATGCAAACTTTCAACTTCAACTGTATGTATACATGGAATCACTGGTCACTTTAATAATGGAACTCTAGCCACTTTAATAATGGAACTCTAGTCACGTTAATAATGGAACTCTAGTCAATTTAATAATGGAACTCTAGCCACTTTAATAATGGAACTCTAGTCACTTTAATAATGAAACTCTAGTCACTTTAATAATGGAACTCTAGTCACTTTAATAATGGAACTCTAGCCACTTTAATAATGGAACTCTAGTCACTTTAATAATGAAACTCTAGTCACTTTAATAATGGAACTCTAGTCACTTTAATAATGGAACTCTAGCCACTTTAATAATGGAACTCTAGTCACTTTAATAATGGAACTCTAGCCACTTTAATAATGGAACTCTAGCCACTTTAATAATGGAACTCTAGCCACTTTAATAATGGAACTCTTGCCACTTTAATAATGGAACTCTAGTCACTTTAATAATGGAACTCTAGTCACTTTAATAATGGAACTCTAGTCACTTTAATAATGGAACTCTAGCCACTTTAATAATGGAACACTGGCCACTTTAATAATGGAACACTGGTCCCTTTAATAATGGAACTCTAGCCACTTTAATAATGGAACTCTAGTCACTTTAATAATGGAACTCTAGCCACTTTAATAATGGAACACTGGCCACTTTAATAATGGAACTCTAGCCACTTTAATAATGGAACACTGGCCACTTTAATAATGGAACTCTAGCCACTTTAATAATGGAACTCTAGCCACTTTAATAATGGAACACTGGCCACTTTAATAATGGAACTCTAGCCACTTTAATAATGGAACACTGGCCACTTTAATAATGGAACTCTAGCCACTTTAATAATGGAACTCTAGCCACTTTAATAATGGAACACTGGCCACTTTAATAATGGAACACTGGCCACTTTAATAATGGAACTCTAGCCACTTTAATAATGGAACACTGGCCACTTTAATAATGGAACTCTAGCCACTTTAATAATGGAACTCTAGCCACTTTAATAATGGAACTCTTGCCACTTTAATAATGGAACTCTAGTCACTTTAATAATGGAACTCTAGTCACTTTAATAATGGAACTCTAGTCACTTTAATAATGGAACTCTAGCCACTTTAATAATGGAACACTGGTCACTTTAATAATGGAACTCTAGCCACTTTAATAATGGAACTCTAGTCACTTTAATAATGGAACTCTAGCCACTTTAATAATGGAACACTGGCCACTTTAATAATGGAACTCTAGCCACTTTAATAATGGAACACTGGCCACTTTAATAATGGAACTCTAGCCACTTTAATAATGGAACTCTAGCCACTTTAATAATGGAACACTGGCCACTTTAATAATGGAACTCTAGCCACTTTAATAATGGAACACTGGCCACTTTAATAATGGAACTCTAGCCACTTTAATAATGGAACTCTAGCCACTTTAATAATGGAACACTGGCCACTTTAATAATGGAACACTGGCCACTTTAATAATGGAACTCTAGCCACTTTAATAATGGAACACTGGCCACTTTAATAATGGAACTCTAGCCACTTTAATAATGGAACTCTAGCCACTTTAATAATGGAACACTGGCCACTTTAATAATGGAACTCTAGCCACTTTAATAATGGAACTCTAGCCACTTTAATAATGGAACACTGGCCACTTTAATAATGGAACTCTAGCCACTTTAATAATGGAACTCTAGCCACTTTAATAATGGAACTCTAGCCACTTTAATAATGGAACTCTAGCCACTTTAATAATGGAACACTGGCCACTTTAATAATGGAACTCTAGCCACTTTAATAATGGAACTCTAGCCACTTTAATAATGGAACACTGGCCACTTTAATAATGGAACTCTAGCCACTTTAATAATGGAACTCTAGCCACTTTAATAATGGAACACTGGCCACTTTAATAATGGAACACTGGCCACTTTAATAATGGAACTCTAGCCACTTTAATAATGGAACACTGGCCACTTTTATAATGGAACACTGGTCACTTTAATAATGGAACACTGGCCACTTTAATAATGGAACTCTAGCCACTTTAATAATGGAACTCTAGCCACTTTAATAATGGAACACTGGCCACTTTAATAATGGAACACTGGTCCCTTTAATAATGGAACTCTAGCCACTTTAATAATGGAACTCTAGTCACTTTAATAATGGAACTCTAGCCACTTTAATAATGGAACTCTAGCCACTTTAATAATGGAACACTGGCCACTTTAATAATGGAACACTGGCCACTTTAATAATGGAACACTGGTCCCTTTAATAATGAAACTCTAGCCACTTTAATAATGGAACTCTAGTCACTTTAATAATGGAACTCTAGCCACTTTAATAATGGAACTCTAGCCACTTTAATAATGGAACTCTAGTCACTTTAATAATGGAACTCTAGTCACTTTAATAATGGAACTCTAGTCACTTTAATAATGGAACTCTAGCCACTTTAATAATGTTTACATACTGCTTTACTCATCTCATATGTATATACTGTATTATATTCTATTGTATTTAGTCAATGCCACTCCAACATTGCTCGTCCTAATATTTATATATTTCTTAATTCCATTCTTCTACTTTCAGATGTGTATGTTGTTGTGAATTGTTAGATACTACTGCACTGTTGGAGCTAAATATGTGACCAATAACATTTGATTTGATTTGAATGGATTTTGTATTGTATTGTAATGTATTGTAAGGCCATGTGTTGTAATGTATTGTGATGTATTGTATTGTGATGTATTGTATTGTGATGTATTGTAATGTGATGTATTGTATTATAATGTATTGTAATGTAATATATTGTATTGTAATGTAATGTAATGTATTATAATGTATTGTAATGTAATGTAATGTATTGTATTGTAATGTATTGTATTGTAATGTATTGTATTGTAATGTATTGTATTGTAATGTAATGTATTGTATTATAATGTATTGTAATGTAATATATTGTATTGTAATGTATTGTATTGTATTGTAATGTATTGTATTATAATGTATTGTATTGTAATGTATTGTATTGTAATGTATTGTATTGTATTGTAATGTAATGTAATGTATTGTATTGTAAAGTAATGCATTGTAATGTAAAGGAATGTATTGTAAAGTATTGTATGGTAATGTAATGTATTGTAATGTATGGTAATGTATTGTATTGTATGGTAATGTATGGATTGTATTATAAAGTATTGTATTGTAATGTATTGTATTGTAAAGTAATGTATTGTATTGTAATGTATTGTAATGTATTGTAATGTATGGTAATGTAATGTATTGTAAAGTAATGTATTGTATTGTAATGTAATGTATTGTAATGTAATATATTGTATTGTATTGTAAGGCCATGGATAGGCCTGCTGTATTGTGTTGTACTAAACACAATGCATTTAGATTCTTACAAGATTTCTATATATTTTCTCATCATTAGATGCTACAACATCTGAATATCATCTGTTCCCTCCGCCCCCATTCCCTCTCTGCTATTAGTAGGCTAGTGCACGGCAGGCTAGTGCACGGCAGGCTAGTGCACGGCAGGCTAGTGCACGGCAGCATGAAGCATCAAGCTGTGCTTCATCTCACTGAGTGGGGCTTCTTTTGTTGTGGTCCAGTCAAGCAGCTAATAGGGAAACATCATGTGAATCATTGTCCCCCACAATGAAATCAGGGAGGGGACTGTGGATCTGTCTCCATCCGTCCGTTCATGCGTTAGTCACACGCGATATCGCAGCGAGCACTGACCCCATTTTGACTAAACGTGGGTGAATGACGCATCTTGCCATAGAGATCTGTTATTTACACAATTACACTGATTGGCCCAAGTTGGGAGCACTAGTAATTAACTGAAATGTTTTAGTCACATGAACGTAAAGCTGCAACCAATAGGAGGCCTGGTGCTGAAACGTAAAGCTGCAACCAATAGGAGGCCTGGTGCTGAAACGTAAAGCTGCGACCAATAGGAGGCCTGGTGCTGAAACGTAAAGCTGCAACCAATAGGAGGCCTGGTGCTGAAACGTAAAGCTGCAACCAATAGGAGGCCTGGTGCTGAAAATATATATATCTTGCCCAGCAACAGATGGAGAAAAGCTACACCAGTAGAATAATTCATTTCAACAATAATCTTAATTTGAATTTGACTTTACAAACAACAAGAGGGCTTAATTGGAGTCTATTTCTTCAGAGCCTAGACCTATATAAAATATCTTAACTGGCTGAGGTAGACTATGAGGCTTAACAGCCTAATAGAAGTAGGATTGGTTTTCATTAGGCCTACTTACAATTGTAACTGGCCCAAAAAATGTAGCATCCTACATAAAACAGTCATTTAAAGAGAAATATGTAATGTTTGTGTCTGAATGTCTATAATCGGGATAGCCTGCTCTTTTCACGACAGAACAAACAGCTTAACACCTAAATATCCCTGGACAATAATGTCAGTGTTTACTAAATACAGGCATATAGGCCGCTGAGTTACTTACCCCTCAGACATCAACTTGTGGATGTCGAGTGAGATGGATGTGCAGGCAGTCAGTCTATTGACTGATGTGGAAAGGACGACTCACAGGTCGTTGTAAGTCGATCCAAACATTGTTAGAACATAAAATGCACGTTTCTTTATAGTGCTGTAGTTCTCTGAGCATGCCCACCCAAAACGCACACAGGGACTCGGCACTCCTGAGCGCATCCCTGATTCGGCTCGACGTCTGGAGTTCAATCAGCTCCGTTTGAAATGCGGCCTCATCCAGCGAAGGTATCGTTTTCTGAGCTCGGGGAGGAGAATTCACCACTTGGGTGGACTGCCTATATGTTCTTCAGTGTGCTGAAGTGCAGTGGTCTTGCAGAAGGTCAGATCAAACCGCTTTCCCAGTAAAGACCTCAAGTTTTTCCATCATGTCCACGACTGTTTTCCCTCTTCCTTGTAACTGCAGATTGGATACGAATTCCTACATTCCCTGAAACAAAGGTGGCCAGATGCTGCTTTCATTTGGCTTTTTCTGAGAAAATCTACAACCTGGTCGTGCAGCTCACTGAACCTCTCTTTTCCTTTACTCAGCCAGATCACGTCGTTGTGAAGCAGGAGATCGTCATGGGAGGCCTCCTCTGATTCTGTCACAAGCTTGCAGAAAAAGACAGTGTTGTGAAGCAGGAGATCATCGTGGGAGGCCTCCTCTGATTCTGTCTGATCTCCCTAACAAAGTTGATTATGCATATGACTTCATCCCATCACATCTTTTTAGCTCAGCGTTTATTCTGGCACACAACACACTCTGATGGATGAGACAATGCAAACCATTCGTTTGTGGGGCGATCTCCTTCAACCTGCTGACCAGGCCCCTGTGTCTGCCCACCACACCAGGCCCCTGTGTCTGCCCACCACACCAGGCCCCTGTGTCTGCCCACCACACCAGGCCCCTGTGTCTGCCCACCACACCAGGAGCCCCATCGGGGACCACCAAGTGACAGGCCATGCTGCGTAAACAATTGTTCCAGTTGTGTGAATAGAATGTCCCCGATGGTGTGTCCCTTCGAATCCGTAGCTCTTCCTTTCATGTCCAGTAAAATAACGGTCCGCTACACACACAACTGTTCTCCATCGGTGTTGTCAGTACTCTCATCATCAGCCTGACTGAGCCCCTCCAGAACAATCCTATGCACCTCATCTCCCAGTGCACGGACACGGCATCCGGCTGTTGACACAGAACAGGGGCACCTGTTTAACAGAGAGAAATTATGCTATCCATAGACTTGTCTGTAGCCAATTCTGCCAAAACTGTCACCATGCACTTTTTAAATACCTCCGTAGTCTGTGAAGGGCATGTTGTGTTTAGTTAGAACCCTTGACGCTTTTAGGGAGGCACTTCTGACCTTCTGTTGTTGGGTCAGACCATGAAGGAGGTGACCTTCTGTTGTTGGGTCAGGCCATGAAGGAGGTGACCTTCTGTTGTTGGGTCAGACCATGAAGGAGGTGACCTTCTGTTGTTGGGTCAGGACATGGAGGAGGTGACCTTCTGTTGTTGGGTCAGGCCATGAAGGAGGTGACCTTCTGTTGTTGGGTCAGACCATGAAGGAGGTGACCTTCTGTTGTTAGGTCAGACCATGAAGGAGGTGACCTTCTGTTGTTGGGTCAAACCATGAAGGAGGTGACCTTCTGTTGTTGGGTCAGACCATGAAGGAGGTGACCTTCTGTTGTTGGGTCAGGCCATGAAGGAGGTGACCTTCTGTTGTTGGGTCAGACCATGAAGGAGGATTCTGTTACCGATAAACCCAGACCGGTCCGTGCATCACTACCGGTATACAGTAAAATACGGTATACAGTCCAGCCCTAGTTTGAGTGTGTCAAGAACTACAAATCTGCTCTTTTCTTTCCCACTCAACAGTTTACTGTGTGTATCAAGAATGGTTCATCCAGCCAACTTGACACAACTGTGGGAAGCACTTTTAGTCAACATGAGCCAGCATCCCTGTGGAACACTTTCCCAAATGAATTGAAGCTGTTCTGATGGCAGAAGGGGTTGAAAGCAGGGACAGGGAGCTCCAAAAATATTGTGAAAGTGACAAACGTGTTGTTTTTGCTCTCTACCCCATCACTTTGGATTTTAAATGATACAATGGCTGAGGTTAAAATACAGACTGTCAGCTTTAATTTGAGGATATTTTCATCATCATATATTTTCATATCTTTTTTCCCATCAAAAGATGCACCTGTGTAATGATTATGCTGTTTAATCAGCTTATTGATATGCCACACCTGTCAGGTGGATGGAGAGAGAGAGAGAGACAGAGAGAGAGAGACAGAGAGAGAGTGATTATGCTGTTTAATCAGCTTCTAGATATGCCACACCTGTCAGGTGGATGGAGAGAGAGAGAGAGAGAGACAGAGAGAGAGAGTGATTATGCTGTTTAATCAGCTTCTTGATATGCCACACCTGTCAGGTGGATGGATAATTTTGGGAATGGAGAAATGCTCAATACAGGGATTTAGAGAGACATAGAGCGAGTGAGAGAGAGAGGGAGAGAGAGAGAGACAGAGAGAGAGAGGTAGAGAGAGAGAGACAGAGAGAGAGAGAGAGAGAGAGAGAGAGAGAGAGAGAGAGAGAGAGAGAGAGAGAAAGTGAGAGAGAGAGAGAGAGAGAGAGAGAGACAGAGAGATCACTGAGGCAGTGAGTTATGAATTATGTAAGTGTTTCATCTGTGTTTGGGAAAACCTCCATCTTGAGCAGCAGAAACCCGCTGGCCCTCTGTCTTTCTCAAATATTTCTCCCTTTGCTGTTCCTCTCCAAGACCACAATATATTCATATTTTCATCTGTCATCTTTATTGCTTGTGGATTGTTTGATTTGATTGATATTACTACCAGTCAGTATATTACCACCAGTCAGTATATTACCACCAGCCAGTATATTACCACCAGTCAGTATATTACTACCAGTATATTACTACCAGTCAGTATATTACCACCAGTATATTACCACCAGTCAGTATATTACCACCAGTATATTACCACCAGTCAGTATATTACCACCAGTCAGTATATTACCACCAGTATATTACCACCAGTATATTACCACCAGTCAGTATATTACCACCAGTCAGTATATTACCACCAGTATATTACCACCAGTCAGTATATTACCACCAGTCAGTATATTACCACCAGTCAGTATATTACCACCAGTCAGTATATTACCACCAGTCAGTATATTACCACCAGTCAGTATATTACCACCAGTATATTACCACCAGTCAGTATATTACCACCAGTCAGTATATTACCACCAGTATATTACCACCAGTATATTACCACCAGTCAGTATATTACCACCAGTCAGTATATTACCACCAGTCAGTATATTACCACCAGTCAGTATATTACCACCAGTATATTACCACCAGTCAGTATATTACCACCAGTCAGTATATTACCACCAGTCAGTATATTACCACCAGTCAGTATATTACCACCAGTATATTACCACCAGTCAGTATATTACCACCAGTATATTACCACCAGTCAGTATATTACCACCAGTCAGTATATTACCACCAGTCAGTATATTACCACCAGTATATTACCACCAGTCAGTATATTACCACCAGTCAGTATATTACCACCAGTCAGTATATTACTACCAGTATATTACCACCAGTATATTACCACCAGTATATTACTACCAGTATATTACCACCAGTATATTACCACCAGTATATTACTACCAGTATATTACCACCAGTATATTACTACCAGTCAGTATATTACCACCAGTATATTACCACCGGTATATTACCACCAGTATATTACTACCAGTATATTGCCACCAGTATATTACTACCAGTCAGTATATTACCACCAGTATATTACTACCAGTATATTACCACCAGTATATTACTACCAGTATATTACCACCAGTATATTACTACCAGTATATTGCCACCAGTATATTACTACCAGTCAGTATATTACCACCAGTATATTACTACCAGTATATTACCACCAGTATATTACCACCAGTATATTACTACCAGTATATTACCACCAGTATATTACTACCAGTATATTACCACCAGTATATTACTACCAGTCAGTATATTACCACCAGTATATTACTACCAGTATATTACCACCAGTATATTACTACCAGTATATTACCACCAGTATATTACCACCAGTATTTTACCACCAGTCAGTATATTACCACCAGTATATTACCACCAGTCAGTATATTACCACCAGTCAGTATATTACCACCAGTATATTACTAATGGTCAGTATATTACCACCAGTGTATTACCACCAGTATATTACCACCAGTATATTACTACCAGTATATTACCACCAGTCAGTATATTACCACCAGTATATTACCACCAGTCAGTATATTACCACCAGTCAGTATATTACCACCAGTCAGTATATTACCACCAGTATATTACTACCAGTATATTACCACCAGTATATTACCACCAGTCAGTATATTACTACCAGTATATTACTACCAGTCAGTATATTACTACCAGTATATTACCACCAGTATATTACCACCAGTCAGTATATTACTACCAGTATATAACTACCAGTCAGTATATTACCACCAGTATATTACTACCAGTCAGTATATTACCACCAGTCAGTATATTACCACCAGTCAGTATATTAACACCAGTATGTTACCACCAGTATATTACCACCAGTATATTACCACCAGTCAGTATATTACCACCAGTATATTACCACCAGTCAGTATATTACCACCAGTATATTACCACCAGTATATTACCACCAGTATATTACCACCAGTATATTACCACCAGTATATTCCACCAGTCAGTATATTACCACCAGTATATTACCACCAGTTAGTATATTACCACCAGTCAGTATATTACTACCAGTATATTACCACCAGTCAGTATATTACCACCAGTCAGTATATTACTACCAGTATATTACTACCAGTCAGTATATTACTACCAGTATATTACTACCAGTATATTACCACCAGTCAGTATATTACCACCAGTATATTACTACCAGTCAGTATATTACCACCAGTCAGTATATTACAACCAGTATATTACCACCAGTATATTACTACCAGTCAGTATATTACCACCAGTCAGTATATTACCACCAGTCAGTATATTACCACCAGTATATTATAGTCAGTATATTACCACCAGTATATTACCACCAGTATATTACCACCAGTCAGTATATTACCACCAGTATTTTACCACCAGTCAGTATATTACCACCAGTATATTACCACCAGTATATTACTACCAGTATATTACCACCAGTATATTACCACCAGTCAGTATATTACTACCAGTATATTACTACCAGTCAGTATATTACTACCAGTATATTACTACCAGTATATTACCACCAGTCAGTATATTACCACCAGTATATTACTACCAGTCAGTATATTACCACCAGTCAGTATATTACCACCAGTCAGTATATTACCACCAGTATATTACCACCAGTATATTACCACCAGTCAGTATATTACTACCAGTATATTACTACCAGTCAGTATATTACCACCAGTATATTACCACCAGTATATTACTACCAGTCAGTATATTACCACCAGTCAGTATATTACTACCAGTATATTACTACCAGTATATTACCACCAGTCAGTATATTACAACCAGTATATTATTACCAGTATATTAGCACCAGTATATTACTACCAGTATATTACCACCAGTATCTTACCACCAGGATATTAACACCAGTATATTAACACCATTCAGTATATTACCACCAGTCAGTATATTACCAGTCAGTATATTACCAGTCAGTATATTACTACCAGTATATTACCACCAGTCAGTATATTGCCACCAGTCAGTATATTACTACCAGTCAGTATATTACCACCAGTATATTACCACCAGTATATTACCACCAGTATATTACCACCAGTCAGTATATTACTACCAGTCAGTATATTACCACCAGTATATTACCACCGGTCAGTATATTAACACCAGTATATTACCACCAGTATATTACCACCGGTCAGTATATTACCACCAGTATATTACCACCAGTATATTACCACCAGTTAGTATATTACCACCAGTATATTACCTCCAGTATATTACCACCAGTATATTGCCACCAGTCAGTATATTACTACCAGTCAGTATATTACCACCAGTATATTACCACCAGTATATTACCACCAGTATATTACCACCAGTCAGTATATTACCACCAGTCAGTATATTACCACCAGTATATTACCACCAGTATATTACCACCAGTCAGTATATTACCACCAGTCAGTATATTACCACCAGTATATTACCACCAGTATATTACCACCAGTATGTTACCACCAGCCAGTATATTACCACCAGTATTTTACCACCAGTCAGTATATTACAACCAGTATATTACCACCAGTATATTACCACCAGTCAGTATATTACCACCAGTCAGTATATTACCACCAGTATATTACCACCAGTCAGTATATTACCACCAGTATATTACCACCAGTCAGTATATTACCACCAGTCAGTATATTACCACCAGTATATTACCACCAGTATATTACCACCAGTATGTTACCACCAGCCAGTATATTACCACCAGTATTTTACCACCAGTCAGTATATTACAACCAGTATATTACCACCAGTATTTTACCACCAGTCAGTATATTACCACCAGTATATTACTACCAGTATATTACCACCAGTATCTTACCACCAGGATATTAACACCAGTATATTAACACCATTCAGTATATTACCACCAGTCAGTATATTACCAGTCAGTATATTACCAGTCAGTATATTACTACCAGTATATTACCACCAGTCAGTATATTGCCACCAGTCAGTATATTACTACCAGTCAGTATATTACCACCAGTATATTACCACCAGTATATTACCACCAGTATATTACCACCAGTCAGTATATTACTACCAGTCAGTATATTACCACCAGTATATTACCACCGGTCAGTATATTAACACCAGTATATTACCACCAGTATATTACCACCGGTCAGTATATTACCACCAGTATATTACCACCAGTATATTACCACCAGTTAGTATATTACCACCAGTATATTACCTCCAGTATATTACCACCAGTATATTGCCACCAGTCAGTATATTACTACCAGTCAGTATATTACCACCAGTATATTACCACCAGTATATTACCACCAGTATATTACCACCAGTCAGTATATTACCACCAGTCAGTATATTACCACCAGTATATTACCACCAGTCAGTATATTACCACCAGTATATTACCACCAGTCAGTATATTACCACCAGTCAGTATATTACCACCAGTATATTACCACCAGTATATTACCACCAGTATGTTACCACCAGCCAGTATATTACCACCACAATTTTACCACCAGTCAGTATATTACAACCAGTATATTACCACCAGTATTTTACCACCAGTCAGTATATTACCACCAGTATATTACCACCAGTATTTGACCACCAGTCAGTATATTACAACCAGTATATTACCTCCAGTATATTACCACCAGTCAGTATATTACCACCAGTCAGTATATTACCACCAGTATATTACTACCAGTCAGTATATTATCACCAGTATATTACCAGTCAGTATATTACCACCAGTATATGACCACCAGTATTTTACCACCAGTCAGTATATTACCACCAGTATATTACCACCAGTATATTACCACCAGTCAGTATATTACCACCAGTATATTACCACCAGTATATTACCACCAGTATATTACCACCAGTATATTACCACCAGTCAGTATATTACCACCAGTATATTACCACCAGTCAGTATATTACCACCAGTATATTACCACCAGTATATTACCACCAGTATATTACCACCAGTCAGTATATTACCACCAGTATATTACCACCAGTCAGTATATTGCCACCAGTATTTTACCACCAGTCAGTATATTACAACCAGTATATTACCTCCAGTTTATTGCCACCAGTATTTTACCACCAGTCAGTATATTACAACCAGTATATTACCACCAGTATTTTACCACCAGTCAGTATATTACCACCAGTATATTACCACCAGTCAGTATATTACCACCAGTATATTACTACCAGTCAGTATATTACCACCAGTATATTACCACCAGTATATTACCACCAGTATATTACTACCAGTCAGTATATTACCACCAGTATATTACTACCAGTCAGTATATTACCACCAGTATATTACCACCAGTCAGTATATTACCACCGGTCAGTATATTACCACCAGTATATTACCACCAGTATTTACCACCAGTATATTACCACAAGTATATTACCACCAGTATATTACCACCAGTATATTACTACCAGTCAGTATATTACCACCAGTATATTACTACCAGTCAGTATATTACCACCAGTATATTACTACCAGTATATTACCACCAGTCAGTAATTTAATCATGTCTAATAATTCAAAGTTTATTTGTCCCGTGCGCTGAATACAACAGGTGTCGTCAACCTTACAGTGAAATGTTAACTTACAGGCTCTAACCAATAGTGCAATTAAGGTATTAGGTGAACAATAGGTAAGTAAAGAAATAAAACAACAGTAAAAAGACAGGCTATATACAGTAGAGGCTATATACAGTAGAGAGGCTATATACAGTAGAGGCTATATACAGGAGAGAGGCTATATACAGTGGAGAGACTATATACAGTAGAGGGATGTATATACAGTAGTGAGGCTATATACAGTAGAGGGGCTATATACAGTAGTGAGGCTATATACAGTAGAGAGGCTATATACAGTAGAGGGATGTATATACAGTAGTGAGGCTATATACAGTAGCGAGGCTATATACAGTAGAGAGGCTATATACAGTAGAGAGGCTATATACAGTAGAGAGGCTATGTACAGTAGAGGGATGTATATACAGTAGTGAGGCTATATACAGTGGCGAGGCTATATACAGTAGAGAGGCTATATACAGTAGAGAGGCTATATACAGTAGTGAGGCTATATACAGTAGTGAGGCTATATACAGTTGTGAGGCTATATACAGTAGTGAGGCTATATACAGTAGCGAGGCTATATACAGTAGAGAGGCTATATACAGTAGAGAGGCTATATACAGTAGTGAGGCTATATACAGTAGTGAGGCTATATACAGTTGTGAGGCTATATACAGTAGTGAGGCTATATACAGTAGCGAGGCTATATACAGTAGAGAGGCTATATACAGTAGAGAGGCTATATACAGTAGAGAGGCTATATACAGTAGCGAGGCTATATACAGTAGAGAGGCTATATACAGACACCGGTTAGTCAGGCTTATTGAGGTAGTATGTACATGTAGGTATGGTTAAAGTGACTATGCATATATGATGAACAGAGAGTAGCAGTAGCGTAAAATAGGGGTTGTTGGGTGATGGGACACAATGCAGATAGCCCGGTTAGCCAATGTGCGGTTGAGGTAGTATGTACATGAAGTAACTCTGACCTCTGTCCTTCTCCAGTGTGTTCTGATCTGCTGAAGGAACATGGATGTGTCTGGGGGCCAGCAGCAGTATGGAGGATCTAAGAAGAGGGTGAAGATCCACCCCAATTCCGTCACAGTGAAATACGCCACCCACTTCCCCCAGCCTGGAGACGAGGGTTACGATGATGCTCCATCCTTTGAAGACTTTGGGTCGTTTGCAGAGGCCAGCCCTGCTAAGAGACTGGTGACAGACAGTAGTAGGAGGACTTTCTTTGGCACCATAGAGACCCCCTGTCCGCTAGGGGGGAAGGGGCCATCGGGGGGAGGGGTGGAGCCCCAGAGCCGGGACAAGGGGGTCGGGGGGCAGCTGGCTAGCTTCGGGGAGGCCAACGTCCTGGCGTCCCGGGTCACCTGGATGGCGTTGTTCGGGGCAGCGGTGGCTCACGGCTGCGTTGCTCTGATCACGCGGCTGGCGGCAGACCGCTCCAAAGTGCCGTCCCTGGAGCTGATCTTCATCCGGTCTGTGATCCAGGTCCTGTCCATCACAGTGGTGTTTTATAACCAGGAGGAACCCTTCGGCCCGAAGGGGTACCGCCTCCGCCTCTTCTTCTATGGTGTCTGCAACGTCATCTCCATCACCTGCGCCTACACCGCCTTCGCCATCGTGCCGCCCAGCAACGGTACCATCATGTGGCGCGCAACCACCACGGTGTTCAGCGGCGTGATGGCCTTCCTGTTGTTAGACGAGAGGCTGGGCTACACGGACGTGGTGACGGTGGTGGGCAGCGTGTTCGGCCTGTGTCTCGTCATGATCCCCAATGTGGCCGACGAGGAGAAGTCTCGCCTCACCTTCTGGAAGGAGGCGTTCGGCTACACCATGACGGTGATGGCCGGCCTCACCGGAGCCCTGTCCATGATCGTCTACCGGGCCATCAAGGAGCGTGTCAGCATGTGGACAGCCCTGTTCACGTTCGGCTGGACGGGCACGGTGTGGGGCGCCTCCACCATGTTCGTTATGCAGGAGCCGATTATCCCCCTGGATGGGGAGACGTGGGGCTACCTCACGGGGATCTGTATCTGTTCCACCGTGGCGTTCCTGGGGGTCTACTACGCCCTCAACAAGTTCCACCCCGCCCTGGTGAGCACCGTGCAGCACCTGGAGATAGTGGTGGCCATGTTGCTTCAGCTCATGGTGCTGCGCATGGTCCCCTCCATCTACGACGTCATCGGGGGGCTGGTCATCATGGCCAGTGTGTTTACTCTAACGGGAGTGAAGCTATACAGGGTCAGCCGGGCTGTACGGCAGGACTACCAGGAGATACTGAACTCACCCATTAAATAGAGCCTGGACTCCATCTCTCTCTCTCTTTCTCCATCTCTCTCTCTCTCTCTCTCTCTCTCTCTCTCTCTCGCTGTCTCTCTCTCTCTCGCTGTCTCTCGCTGTCTCTCTCTCTCTCTCTCTCTCTCTCGCTGTCTCTCGCTGTCTCTCGCTGTCTCTCTCTCTCTCTCTCTCACTGTCTTTCTCTCTCCCTGTCTATCTGTCTCTCTCTCTGTCTCTCTCTCTCTCTCTGTCACTCTCTCCTCTCAATTCAATTCAAAGGGCTTTATTGGCATGGGAGACTTATGTTTACATTGCCAAAGCAAGTGAGGTAGATAATATACAAAAGTGAAATAAATAATAAAAATGAACAGTAAACATTACACTCACAGAAGTTCCAAAAGAATAAAGACATTTCAAATGTCATATTATGTCTATATACAGTGTTGTAATGATGTGCAAATAGTTAAAGTACAAAAGGGAAAATAAACATAAATATGGGTTGTATTTACAATGAACTAAAAGAATAGAGACATCTCTCTCTCTCTCTCTCTCGCTCTCCTTCTCTTTCTCTCTCTCTAATTTCAATTCAATACACTTTATTGGCATGACGTTACTAATGTGCATATTGCCAAAGCTTACTTTGGACATTTACAATATTAACATAAAAAAAAGTAATAATCAATGTTGTCAAAGGGACAAAAGTAACAACAATAACCAAGGATCAAAATAACCATACATTGAACAATAACAATAAGCATAGAGACCATGTTCAGGTTGGTTGGTCTGTCAGACACTGTCCCTCATCTTATGAAACATATGTCCCTCTCTCTCTGTGTGTCTCTCTCTCTCTCTCTCTGTGTTTGTGTCTCTCTCTGTCTCTCTGTGTCTCTCTGCCTCAGTGTGTCTCTCTGTGCCTCTCTCTCTGTGTCTCTCTCTCTGTATGTCCCTCTCTCTCTCTGTGTCTCTCTCTCTCTCTGTGTGTTTGTGTCTCTCTCTATTTCTCTCTGTGTCTGTCTCTGTGTCTCTCTCTCTGTATGTCCCTCTCTCTCTGTGTGTCTCTCTCTGTCTCTCTGTGTCTCTCTGCCCCTCTGTGTGTGTGTGTCTATATCTCTCTCTCTCTCTCTCTCTCTCTCTCTCTCTCTCTCTCTCTCTCTCTCTCTCTCTCTCTCTGTGTGTCTCTCTGTGCCTCTCGCGCCCCCTCCCTCTGTCTCTCTCTGTGTCTCTGTCTCTGTGTCTCTCTCTCTGTATGTTTCTCTCTCTCTCTCTGTGTGTCTCTCTCTGTTTCTGTCTCTCACTCCCTCTGTCTCTCTCTCTGTCTCTCTCTCTCTCTCTCTCTCCCCCTCTCTCTGTCTCTGTCTCTCTCTCTCTCCACCTCTCTCTGTCTCTCTCTCTAAATGTTGCCCGGTTACATGTACAATTTGTAGAATGTCTGTTGAAATCTTCACATATTTATTTTGTATTGTTCGTTGACTTGGAGGAGTGCCAACTGTGTAATGTCTTTGCTAAAGTTCTATTTGTCTGTGAAATAAAGACACGATGTGAAACGATTTGTACTGAGAGCTTTTGATTTCATGTCAACAGCGATAACGAAGAGCGTCAACAGAACCCACATGTTGATTAGATTACATATTCTGCACGTTAATCTCATGTGGCAACTTTACAGCTACAGTATGGCTTATATTGTTGTTGTAGTATATTGTTGTTGTAGTATATTGTTGTTGGAGTATATTGTTGTCAAGAGGATATTGTTGTTAGACTATATTGTTGTCAGAGGATATTGTTGTTAGAGTATATTGTTGTTAGAGTATATTGTTATTAGAGGATATTGTTGTTAGAGTATATTGTTGTTAGAGTATATTGTTGTTAGAGTATATTGTTGTTAAGAGTATATTGTTGTTAGAGTATATTGTTGTTAGAGTATATTGTTGTTGGAGTATATTGTTGTTGGAGTATATTGTTGTTAGAGTATATTGTTGTTAGAGTATATTGTTGTTAGAGTATATTGTTGTTAGAGTATATTGTTGTTAGAGTATATTGTTGTTAGAGTATATTGTTGTTGAAGTATATTGTTATTAGAGGATATTGTTGTTAGAGTATATTGTTGTTAGAGTATATTGTTGTTAGAGTATATTGTTGTTAGAGTATATTGTTGTTAGAGTATATTGTTGTTAGAGTATATTGTTGTTGGAGTATATTGTTGTTTGAGTATATTGTTGTTAGAGTATATTGTTGTTAGAGTATATTGTTGTTAGAGTATATTTTTGTTAGAGTATATTGTTGTTAGAGTATATTGTTGTTAGAGTATATTGTTGTCAGGAGGATATTGTTGTTAGAGTATATTGTTGTTAGAGTATATTGTTGTCAAGAGGATATTGTTGTTAGAGGATATTGTTGTGAGAGTATATTGTTGTTAGAGTATATTGTTGTCAAGAGGATATTGTTGTTAGAGTATATTGTTGTTAGAGTATATTGTTGTTGGAGTATATTGTTGTCAAGAGGATATTGTTGTTAGACTATATTGTTGTCAGAGGATATTGTTGTTAGAGTATATTGTTGTTAGAGTATACTGTTGTCAGGAGGATATTGTTGTTAGAGTATATTGTTGTTAGAGTATATTGTTGTTAGAGTATATTGTTGTTAGAGTATATTGTTGTTAGAGTATATTGTTGTTAGACTATATTGTTGTTAGAGTATATTGTTGTTAGAGTATATTGTTGTTGAAGTATATTGTTATTAGAGGATATTGTTGTTAGAGTATATTGTTAGAGTATATTGTTGTTAGAGTATATTGTTGTTGAAGTATATTGTTGTTAGAGTATATTGTTGTTAGAGTATATTGTTGTTAGAGTATATTGTTGTTAGAGTATATTGTTGTTGGAGTATATTGTTGTTTGAGTATATTGTTGTTAGAGTATATTGTTGTTAGAGTATATTGTTGTTAGAGTATATTGTTGTTGTAGTATATTGTTGTTAGAGTATATTGTTGTTTGAGGATATTGTTGTTAGAGTATATTGTTGTTAGAGTATATTGTTGTTGTAGTATATTGTTGTTAGAGTATATTGTTGTTGTAGTATATTGTTGTTAGAGTATATTGTTGTTTGAGTATATTGTTGTTAGAGTATATTGTTGTTAGAGTATATTGTTGTTAGAGTATATTGTTAGAGGATATTGTTGTTAGAGTATATTGTTGTTAGAGTATATTGTTAGAGGATATTGTTGTTAGAGTATATTGTTGTTAGAGTATATTGTTGTTGGAGTATATTGTTGTTGGAGTATATTGTTGTTAGAGTATATTGTTAGAGGATATTGTTGTTAGAGTATATTGTTGTTGGAGTATATTGTTGTTAGAGTATATTGTTGTTAGAGTATATTGTTGTTGGAGTATATTGTTGTTAGAGTATATTGTTGTTAGAGTATATTGGTGTTAAGAGTATATTGTTGTTGAAGTATATTGTTGTTAGAGTATATTGTTGTTGGAGTATATTGTTGTTGGAGTATATTGTTGTTAGAGTATATTGTTGTTAGAGTATATTGTTGTTGGAGTATATTGTTGTTAGAGTATATTGTTGTTAGAGTATATTGTTGTTAGAGTATATTGTTGTTAGAGTATATTGTTGTTAGAGTATATTGTTATTAGAGTATATTGTTGTTAGAGTATATTGTTGTTGAAGTATATTGTTATTAGAGGATATTGTTGTTAGAGTATATTGTTGTTAGAGTATATTTTTGTTAGAGTATATTGTTGTTAGAGTATATTGTTGTTAGAGTATATTGTTGTCAGGAGGATATTGTTGTTAGAGTATATTGTTGTTAGAGTATATTGTTGTCAAGAGGATATTGTTGTTAGAGGATATTGTTGTGAGAGTATATTGTTGTTAGAGTATATTGTTGTCAAGAGGATATTGTTGTTAGAGTATATTGTTGTTAGAGTATATTGTTGTTGGAGTATATTGTTGTCAAGAGGATATTGTTGTTAGACTATTTTGTTGTCAGAGGATATTGTTGTTAGAGTATATTGTTGTTAGAGTATACTGTTGTCAGGAGGATATTGTTGTTAGAGTATATTGTTGTTAGAGTATATTGTTGTTAGAGTATATTGTTGTTGGAGTATATTGTTGTTGAAGTATATTGTTATTAGAGGATATTGTTGTTAGAGTATATTGTTGTTAGAGTATATTGTTGTTAGAGTATATTGTTGTTAGAGTATATTGTTGTTAGAGTATATTGTTGTTGGAGTATATTGTTGTTAGAGTATATTGTTGTTAGAGTATATTGGTGTTAGAGTATATTGTTGTTAAGACTATATTGTTGTTAGAGTATATTGTTGTTAGAGTATATTGTTGTTGGAGTATATTGTTGTTTGAGTGTATTGTTGTTTGAGTGTATTGTTGTTGAAGTATATTGTTATTAGAGTATATTGTTGTTAGAGTATATTGTTGTTGGAGTATATTGTTGTTAGAGTATATTGTTGTTGAAGTATATTGTTATTAGAGTATATTGTTGTTAGAGTATATTGTTGTTAGAGTATATTGTTATTAGAGTATATTGTTGTTAGAGTATATTGTTGTTAGAGTATATTGTTGTTAGAGTATATTGTTGTTGAAGTATATTGTTATTAGAGGATATTGTTGTTAGAGTATATTGTTGTTAAGAGTTAATTGTTGTTGAAGTATATTGTTGTTAGAGTATATTGTTGTTAGAGTATATTGTTGTTAGAGTATATTGTTGTTAGAGTATATTGTTGTTGGAGTATATTGTTGTTAGAGTATATTGTTGCTGGAGTATATTGTTGTTAGAGTATATTGTTGTTAGAGTATATTGTTGTTAGAGTATGTTGTTGTTAGAGTATATTGTTATTAGAGTATATTGTTATTAGAGTATATTTTTGTTGAAGTATATTGTTATTAGAGGATATTGTTGTTAGAGTATATTGTTGTTAGAGTATATTGTTGTTAGAGTATATTGTTGTTAGAGTATATTGTTGTCAGGAGGATATTGTTGTTAGAGTATATTGTTGTTAGAGTATATTGTTGTCAAGAGGATATTGTTGTTAGAGTATATTGTTGTTAGAGTATATTGATGTTAGAGTATATTGTTGTTGGAGTATATTGTTGTTTGAGTATATTGTTGTTAGAGTATATTGTTGTTGAAGTATATTGTTATTAGAGGATATTGTTGTTAGAGTATATTGTTGTTAGAGTATATTGTTATTAGAGTATATTGTTGTTAGAGTATATTGTTGTTAGAGTATATTGTTGTTAGAGTATATTGTTGTTGGAGTATATTGTTGTTAGAGTATATTGTTGTTGGAGTATATTGTTGTTAGAGTATATTGTTGTTAGAGTATATTGTTGTTAGAGTATATTGTTGTTGAAGTATATTGTTATTAGAGGATATTGTTGTTAGAGTATATTGTTGTTAAGAGTATATTGTTGTTGAAGTATATTTTTGTTAGAGTATATTGTTGTTAGAGTATATTGGTGTTAGAGTATATTGTTGTTAGAGTATATTGTTGTTGGAGTATATTGTTGTTAGAGTATATTGTTGTTGGAGTATATTGTTGTTAGAGTATATTGTAGTTAGAGTATATTGTTGTTAGAGTATATTGTTGTTAGAGTATATTGTTGTTAGAGTATATTGTTATTAGAGTATATTGTTGTTGAAGTATATTGTTATTAGAGGATATTGTTGTTAGAGTATATTGTTGTTAGAGTATATTGTTGTTAGAGTATATTGTTGTTAGAGTATATTGTTGTCAGGAGGATATTGTTGTTAGAGTATATTGTTGTTAGAGTATATTGTTGTCAAGAGGATATTGTTGTTAGAGTATATTGTTGTTAGAGTATATTGTTGTTAGAGTATATTGTTGTTGGAGTATATTGTTGTTAGAGTATATTGTTGTTAGAGTATATTGTTGTTGAAGTATATTGTTATTAGAGGATATTGTTGTTAGAGTATATTGTTGTTAGAGTATATTGTTGTTAGAGTATATTGTTAGAGGATATTGTTGTTAGAGTATATTGTTGTTAGAGTATATTGTTAGAGGATATTGTTGTTAGAGTATATTGTTGTTAGAGTATATTGTTGTTGGAGTATATTGTTGTTGGAGTATATTGTTGTTAGAGTATATTGTTAGAGGATATTGTTGTTAGAGTATATTGTTGTTGGAGTATATTGTTGTTAGAGTATATTGTTGTTAGAGTATATTGTTGTTGGAGTATATTGTTGTTAGAGTATATTGTTGTTAGAGTATATTGGTGTTAAGAGTATATTGTTGTTGAAGTATATTGTTGTTAGAGTATATTGTTGTTGGAGTATATTGTTGTTGGAGTATATTGTTGTTAGAGTATATTGTTGTTAGAGTATATTGTTGTTGGAGTATATTGTTGTTAGAGTATATTGTTGTTAGAGTATATTGTTGTTAGAGTATATTGTTGTTAGAGTATATTGTTGTTAGAGTATATTGTTATTAGAGTATATTGTTGTTAGAGTATATTGTTGTTGAAGTATATTGTTATTAGAGGATATTGTTGTTAGAGTATATTGTTGTTAGAGTATATTTTTGTTAGAGTATATTGTTGTTAGAGTATATTGTTGTTAGAGTATATTGTTGTCAGGAGGATATTGTTGTTAGAGTATATTGTTGTTAGAGTATATTGTTGTCAAGAGGATATTGTTGTTAGAGGATATTGTTGTGAGAGTATATTGTTGTTAGAGTATATTGTTGTCAAGAGGATATTGTTGTTAGAGTATATTGTTGTTAGAGTATATTGTTGTTGGAGTATATTGTTGTCAAGAGGATATTGTTGTTAGACTATTTTGTTGTCAGAGGATATTGTTGTTAGAGTATATTGTTGTTAGAGTATACTGTTGTCAGGAGGATATTGTTGTTAGAGTATATTGTTGTTAGAGTATATTGTTGTTAGAGTATATTGTTGTTGGAGTATATTGTTGTTGAAGTATATTGTTATTAGAGGATATTGTTGTTAGAGTATATTGTTGTTAGAGTATATTGTTGTTAGAGTATATTGTTGTTAGAGTATATTGTTGTTAGAGTATATTGTTGTTGGAGTATATTGTTGTTAGAGTATATTGTTGTTAGAGTATATTGGTGTTAGAGTATATTGTTGTTAAGACTATATTGTTGTTAGAGTATATTGTTGTTAGAGTATATTGTTGTTGGAGTATATTGTTGTTTGAGTGTATTGTTGTTTGAGTGTATTGTTGTTGAAGTATATTGTTATTAGAGTATATTGTTGTTAGAGTATATTGTTGTTGGAGTATATTGTTGTTAGAGTATATTGTTGTTGAAGTATATTGTTATTAGAGTATATTGTTGTTAGAGTATATTGTTGTTAGAGTATATTGTTATTAGAGTATATTGTTGTTAGAGTATATTGTTGTTAGAGTATATTGTTGTTAGAGTATATTGTTGTTGAAGTATATTGTTATTAGAGGATATTGTTGTTAGAGTATATTGTTGTTAAGAGTTAATTGTTGTTGAAGTATATTGTTGTTAGAGTATATTGTTGTTAGAGTATATTGTTGTTAGAGTATATTGTTGTTAGAGTATATTGTTGTTGGAGTATATTGTTGTTAGAGTATATTGTTGTTGGAGTATATTGTTGTTAGAGTATATTGTTGTTAGAGTATATTGTTGTTAGAGTATGTTGTTGTTAGAGTATATTGTTATTAGAGTATATTGTTATTAGAGTATATTTTTGTTGAAGTATATTGTTATTAGAGGATATTGTTGTTAGAGTATATTGTTGTTAGAGTATATTGTTGTTAGAGTATATTGTTGTTAGAGTATATTGTTGTCAGGAGGATATTGTTGTTAGAGTATATTGTTGTTAGAGTATATTGTTGTCAAGAGGATATTGTTGTTAGAGTATATTGTTGTTAGAGTATATTGATGTTAGAGTATATTGTTGTTGGAGTATATTGTTGTTTGAGTATATTGTTGTTAGAGTATATTGTTGTTGAAGTATATTGTTATTAGAGGATATTGTTGTTAGAGTATATTGTTGTTAGAGTATATTGTTATTAGAGTATATTGTTGTTAGAGTATATTGTTGTTGGAGTATATTGTTGTTAGAGTATATTGTTGTTGGAGTATATTGTTGTTAGAGTATATTGTTGTTGGAGTATATTGTTGTTAGAGTATATTGTTGTTAGAGTATATTGTTGTTAGAGTATATTGTTGTTGAAGTATATTGTTATTAGAGGATATTGTTGTTAGAGTATATTGTTGTTAAGAGTATATTGTTGTTGAAGTATATTTTTGTTAGAGTATATTGTTGTTAGAGTATATTGGTGTTAGAGTATATTGTTGTTAGAGTATATTGTTGTTGGAGTATATTGTTGTTAGAGTATATTGTTGTTGGAGTATATTGTTGTTAGAGTATATTGTAGTTAGAGTATATTGTTGTTAGAGTATATTGTTGTTAGAGTATATTGTTGTTAGAGTATATTGTTATTAGAGTATATTGTTGTTGAAGTATATTGTTGTCAGGAGGATATTGTTGTTAGAGTATATTGTTGTTAGAGTATATTGTTGTCAAGAGGATATTGTTGTTAGAGTATATTGTTGTTAGAGTATATTGTTGTTAGAGTATATTGTTGTTGGAGTATATTGTTGTTAGAGTATATTGTTGTTAGAGTATATTGTTGTTGAAGTATATTGTTATTAGAGGATATTGTTGTTAGAGTATATTGTTGTTGGAGTATATTGTTGTTGGAGTATATTGTTGTTAGAGTATATTGTTAGAGGATATTGTTATTAGAGGATATTGTTGTTAGAGTATATTGTTGTTAGAGTATATTGTTGTTAGAGTATATTGTTGTTAGAGTATATTGTTGTTGGAGTATATTGTTGTTTGAGTATATTGTTGTTAGAGTATATTGTTGTTGAAGTATATTGTTATTAGAGGATATTGTTGTTAGAGTATATTGTTGTTAGAGTATATTGTTATTAGAGTATATTGTTGTTAGAGTATATTGTTGTTAGAGTATATTGTTGTTAGAGTATATTGTTGTTAGAGTATATTGTTGTTAGAGTATATTGTTGTTGGAGTATATTGTTATTAGAGTATATTGTTGTTGGAGTATATTGTTATTAGAGTATATTGTTGTTAGAGTATATTGTTGTTAGAGTATATTGTTGTTAGAGTATATTGTTGTTGGAGTATATTGTTGTTGAAGTATATTGTTATTAGAGGATATTGTTGTTGGAGTATATTGTTGTTTGAGTATATTGTTGTTGAAGTATATTGTTATTAGAGGATATTGTTGTTAGAGTATATTGTTATTGGAGTATATTGTTGTTAGAGTATATTGTTGTCAGGAGGATATTGTTGTTAGAGTATATTGTTGTTAGAGTATATTGTTGTCAAGAGGATATTGTTGTTAGAGGATATTGTTGTGAGAGTATATTGTAGTTAGAGTATATTGTTGTCAAGAGGATATTGTTGTTAGAGTATATTGTTGTTAGAGTATATTGTTGTTGGAGTATATTGTTGTCAAGAGGATATTGTTGTTAGACTATATTGTTGTCAGAGGATATTGTTGTTAGAGTATACTGTTGTTAGAGTATATTTTTGTTGGAGTATATTGTTGTTAGAGTATATTGTTGTTAGAGTATATTATTGTTAGAGTATATTGTTGTTAGAGTATATTGTTGTTGGAGTATATTGTTGTTAGAGTATATTGTTGTTGAAGTATATTGTTATTAGAGTATATTGTTGTTAGAGTATATTGTTGTTAGAGTATATTGTTGTTAGAGTATATTGTTGTTGGAGTATATTGTTGTTAGAGTATATTGTTGTTAGAGTATATTGGTGTTAAGAGTATATTGTTGTTGAAGTATATTGTTATTAGAGTATATTGTTGTTAGAGTATATTGTTGTTAGAGTATATTGTTGTTAGAGTATATTGTTGTTAGAGTATATTGTTGTTGGAGTATATTGTTGTTTGAGTATATTGTTGTTAGAGTATATTGTTGTTAGAGTATATTGTTGTTAGAGTATATTGTTGTTAGAGTATATTGTTGTTGAAGTATATTGTTATTAGAGGATATTGTTGTTAGAGTATATTGTTGTTAGAGTATATTGTTATTAGAGTATATTGTTGTTAGAGTATATTGTTGTTGAAGTATATTGTTATTAGAGGATATTGTTGTTAGAGTATATTGTTGTTGGATTATATTGTTGTTAGAGTATATTGTTGTCAAGAGGATATTGTTGTTAGAGTATATTGTTGTTAGAGTATATTGTTGTCAAGAGGATATTGTTGTTAGAGGATATTGTTGTTAGAGTATATTGATGTTGGAGTATATTGATGTCAAGGGGATATTGTTGTTAGAGGATATGCACTATTCAGATGACGTGCATCTGATTAACAGATTATTATTTAAGACTGGTCACGGCACCAGTGTAACACGTGATCGTACTTCGTAACTCTTTTGCGTTGTGTTTTTAAAGAAAGGACTGTCTAGTCAGAGGTCCCAGGTGATTGGTGTTTATTCTGATGACAGACGCAAGGAAGCACATTAGATATGTAGGATAACAGTATGTTGATAGTTGTAGATTTGTTATTCGTCTGTAGGCATGGAAATAACTGAATTACCAGGGAGCTAATGGGACCATTACAAATAGAGCATGCTAGCTAACTCAATAACATCCACAAGCACATCCCAGGATGCCCCCAACACATCTACAGTCCTCCAGTATCTAAAAGGTACATCTACAGTCCCCCCAGTATCTAACAGGTTAACAGGTACATCTACAGTCCCCCAGTATCTAACAGGTACATCTACAGTCCCCCCAGTATCTAACAGGTACATCTACAGTCCCCCCAGTATCTAACAGGTTAACAGGTACATCTACAGTCCCTCCAGTATCTAACAGGTACATCTACAGTCCCCCCAGTATCTAACAGGTACATACATCTACAGTCCCCCCAGTATCTAACAGGTACATCTACAGTCCCCCAAGTATCTAACAGGTTAACAGGTACATCTACAGTCCCCCCAGTATCTAACAGGTACATCTACAGTCCCCCCAGTATCTAACAGGTTAACAGGTACATCTACAGTCCCCCAGTATCTAACAAGTACATCTACAGTCCCCCCAGTATCTAACAGGTACATCTACAGTCCCCCAGTATCTAACAAGTACATCTACAGTCCCCCCAGTATCTAACATGTACATCTACAGTCCCCCCAGTATCTAACAGGTACATCTACAGTCCCCCCAGTATCTAACAGGTACATCTACAGTCCCCCCAGTATCTAACAGGTACATCTACAGTCTCCCAGTATCTAACAGGTTAACAGGTACATCTACAGTCCCCCCAGTATGTAACATGTACATCTACAGTCCCCCCAGTGTCTAACAGGTTAACAGGTACATCTACAGTCCCTCCAGTATCTAACAGGTACATCTACAGTCCCCCAGTATCGAACAGGTACATCTACAGTCCCCCAGTATCTAACAAGTACATCTACAGTCCCCCCAGTGTCTAACAGGTTAACAGGTACATCTACAGTCCCCCCAGGATCTAACAGGTACATCTACAGTCCCCCCCAGTATCTAACAGGTAAATCTACAGTCCTCCAGTATCTAACAGGTACATCTACAGTCCCCCAGTATCTAACAGGTACATCTACAGTCCCCCAGTATCTAACAGGTACATCTACAGTCCCCCAGTATCTAACAGGTACATCTACAGTCCCCCAGTATCTAACAGGTACATCTACAGTCCCCCAGTATCTAACAGGTACATCTACAGTCCCCCAGTATCTAACAGGTACATCTACAGTCCCCCCAGTATCTAACAGGTTAACAGGTACATCTACAGACCTCCAGTATATAACAGGTACATCTACAGTCCCCCAGTATCTAACAGGTACATCTACAGTCCCCCAGTATCTAACAGGTACATCTACAGTCCTCCAGTATCTAACACGTACATCTACAGTCCCCCCAGTATCTAACAGGTACATCTACAGTCCCCCAGTATCTAACAGGTACATCTACAGTCCCCCCCAGTATCTAACAGGTACATCTACAGTCCTCCAGTATCTAACAGGTACATCTACAGTCCCCCAGTATCTAACAGGTACATCTACAGTCCCCCAGTATCTAACAGGTACATCTGCAGTCCCCCAGTATCTAACAGGTACATCTACAGTCCCCCAGTATCTAACAGGTACATCTACAGTCCACCAGTATCTAACAGGTTAACAGGTACATCTACAGTCCTCCAGTATCTAACACGTACATCTACAGTCCCCCAGTATCTAACAGGTACATCTACAGTCCCCCAGTATCTAACAGGTACATCTACAGTCCCCCAGTATCTAACAGGTACATCTACAGTCCTCCAGTATCTAACAGGTACATCTACAGTCCCCCAGTATCTAACAGGTACATCTACAGTCCCCCAGTATCTAACAGGTACATCTGCAGTCCCCCAGTATCTAACAGGTACATCTACAGTTCCCCAGTATCTAACAGGTACATCTACAGTCCCCCAGTATCTAACAGGTACATCTACAGTCCCCCAGTATCTAACAGGTACATCTACAGTTCCCCAGTATCTAACAGGTACATCTACAGTCCCCCAGTATCTAACAGGTACATCTACAGTCCCCCCAGTATCTAACAGGTACATCTACAGTCCCCCCAGTATCTAACAGGTACATCTACAGTCCCCCCAGTATCTAACAGGTACATCTACAGTCCCCCAGTATCTAACAGGTACATCTACAGTCCCCCCCAGTATCTAACAGGTACATCTACAGTCCTCCAGTATCTAACAGGTACATCTACAGTCCCCCAGTATCTAACAGGTACATCTACAGTCCCCCAGTATCTAACAGGTACATCTGCAGTCCCCCAGTATCTAACAGGTACATCTACAGTTCCCCAGTATCTAACAGGTACATCTACAGTCCCCCCAGTATCTAACAGGTTAACAGGTACATCTACAGACCTCCAGTATATAACAGGTACATCTACAGTCCTCCAGTATCTAACACGTACATCTACAGTCCCCCCAGTATCTAACAGGTACATCTACAGTCCCCCAGTATCTAACAGGTACATCTACAGTCCCCCCCAGTATCTAACAGGTACATCTACAGTCCTCCAGTATCTAACAGGTACATCTACAGTCCCCCAGTATCTAACAGGTACATCTGCAGTCCCCCCAGTATCTAACAGGTACATCTACAGTCCCCCAGTATCTAACAGGTACATCTACAGTCCCCCAGTATCTAACAGGTACATCTACAGTCCTCCAGTATCTAACAGGTTAACAGGTACATCTACAGACCTCCAGTATATAACAGGTACATCTACAGTCCCCCCAGTATCTAACAGGTACATCTACAGTCCTCCAGTATCTAACACGTACATCTACAGTCCCCCCAGTATCTAACAGGTACATCTACAGTCCCCCAGTATCTAACAGGTACATCTACAGTCCCCCAGTATCTAACAGGTACATCTACAGTCCTCCAGTATCTAACAGGTTAACAGGTACATCTACAGACCTCCAGTATCTAACAGGTACATCTACAGTCCCCCAGTATCTAACAGGTACATCTACAGTCCCCCCAGTATCTAACAGGTACATCTACAGTCCCCCAGTATCTAACAGGTACATCTACAGTCCCCCAGTATCTAACAGGTACATCTGCAGTCCCCAGTATCTAACAGGTACATCTACAGTTCCCCAGTATCTAACAGGTACATCTACAGTTCCCCAGTATCTAACAGGTACATCTGCAGTCCCCCAGTATCTAACAGGTACATCTACAGTCCCCCAGTATCTAACAGGTACATCTGCAGTCCCCCAGTATCTAACAGGTACATCTACAGTTCCCCAGTATCTAACAGGTACATCTACAGTCCCCCAGTATCTAACAGGTACATCTACAGTCCTCCAGTATCTAACAGGTACATCTACAGTCCCCCAGTATCTAACAGGTACATCTACAGTCCCCCAGTATCTAACAGGTACATCTACAGACCTCCAGTATCTAACAGGTTAACAGGTACATCTACAGTCCCCCAGTATCTAACAGGTACATCTACAGTCCCCCAGTATCTAACAGGTACATCTACAGTCCTCCAGTATCTAACAGGTACATCTACAGTCCCCCAGTATCTAACAGGTACATCTGCAGTCCCCCAGTATCTAACAGGTACATCTACAGTTCCCCAGTATCTAACAGGTACATCTACAGTCCCCCAGTATCTAACAGGTACATCTACAGTCCTCCAGTATCTAACAGGTACATCTACAGTCCCCCAGTATCTAACAGGTACATCTACAGTCCCCCAGTATCTAACAGGTACATCTACAGTCCCCCAGTATCTAACAGGTACATCTGCAGTCCCCCAGTATCTAACAGGTACATCTACAGTTCCCCAGTATCTAACAGGTACATCTACAGTCCCCCAGTATCTAACAGGTACATCTACAGTCCCCCAGTATCTAACAGGTACATCTACAGTCCCCCAGTATCTAACAGGTACATCTACAGTCCCCCAGTATCTAACAGGTACATCTACAGTCCCCCAGTATCTAACAGGTACATCTACAGTCCTCCAGTATCTAACAGATACATCTACAGTCCCCCCAGTATCTAACAGGTACATCTACAGTCCCCCAGTATCTAACAGGTACATCTACAGTCCCCCCCAGTATCTAACAGGTACATCTACAGCCCTCCAGTATCTAACAGGTACATCTACAGTCCCCCCAGTATCTAACAGGTTAACAGGTACATCTACAGTCCCCCAGTATCTAACAGGTACATCTACAGTCCCCCAGTATCTAACAGGTACATCTACAGTCCCCCCAGTATCTAACAGGTTAACAGGTACATCTACAGACCTCCAGTATATAACAGGTACATCTACAGTCCTCCAGTATCTAACACGTACATCTACAGTCCCCCAGTATCTAACAGGTACATCTACAGTCCCCCCCAGTATCTAACAGGTACATCTACAGTCCTCCAGTATCTAACAGGTACATCTACAGTCCCCCAGTATCTAACAGGTACATCTGCAGTCCCCCCAGTATCTAAAGTATCTAACAGGTACATCTACAGTCCCCCAGTATCTAACAGGTACATCTACAGTTCCCCAGTATCTAACAGGTACATCTACAGTCCCCCAGTATCTAACAGGTACATCTACAGTCCCCCAGTATCTAACAGGTACATCTACAGTCCCCCAGTATCTAACAGGTACATCTGCAGTCCCCCAGTATCTAACAGGTACATCTACAGTTCCCCAGTATCTAACAGGTGCATCTACAGTCCCCCAGTATCTAACAGGTACATCTACAGTCCTCCAGTATCTAACAGGTACATCTACAGTCCCCCAGTATCTAACAGGTACATCTACAGTCCCCCAGTATCTAATAGGTACATCTACAGACCTCCAGTATCTAACAGGTTAACAGGTACATCTACAGTCCCCCAGTATCTAACAGGTACATCTACAGTCCCCCAGTATCTAACAGGTACATCTACAGTCCTCCAGTATCTAACAGGTACATCTACAGTCCCCCAGTATCTAACAGGTACATCTGCAGTCCCCCAGTATCTAACAGGTACATCTACAGTTCCCCAGTATCTAACAGGTACATCTACAGTCCCCCAGTATCTAACAGGTACATCTACAGTCCTCCAGTATCTAACAGGTACATCTACAGTCCCCCAGTATCTAACAGGTACATCTAGAGTCCCCCAGTATCTAACAGGTACATCTACAGTCCCCCAGTATCTAACAGGTACATCTGCAGTCCCCCAGTATCTAACAGGTACATCTACAGTTCCCCAGTATCTAACAGGTACATCTACAGTCCCCCAGTATCTAACAGGTACATCTACAGTCCCCCAGTATCTAACAGGTACATCTACAGTCCCCCAGTATCTAACAGGTACATCTACAGTCCCCCAGTATCTAACAGGTACATCTACAGTCCCCCAGTATCTAACAGGTACATCTACAGTCCTCCAGTATCTAACAGATACATCTACAGTCCCCCCAGTATCTAACAGGTACATCTACAGTCCCCCAGTATCTAACAGGTACATCTACAGTCCCCCCCAGTATCTAACAGGTACATCTACAGCCCTCCAGTATCTAACAGGTACATCTACAGTCCCCCCAGTATCTAACAGGTTAACAGGTACATCTACAGTCCCCCAGTATCTAACAGGTACATCTACAGTCCCCCAGTATCTAACAGGTACATCTACAGTCCCCCCAGTATCTAACAGGTTAACAGGTACATCTACAGACCTCCAGTATATAACAGGTACATCTACAGTCCTCCAGTATCTAACACGTACATCTACAGTCCCCCCAGTATCTAACAGGTACATCTACAGTCCCCCAGTATCTAACAGGTACATCTACAGTCCCCCCCAGTATCTAACAGGTACATCTACAGTCCTCCAGTATCTAACAGGTACATCTACAGTCCCCCAGTATCTAACAGGTACATCTGCAGTCCCCCCAGTATCTAACAGGTACATCTACAGTCCCCCAGTATCTAACAGGTACATCTACAGTCCCCCAGTATCTAACAGGTACATCTACAGTCCTCCAGTATCTAACAGGTTAACAGGTACATCTACAGACCTCCAGTATATAACAGGTACATCTACAGTCCCCCCAGTATCTAACAGGTACATCTACAGTCCTCCAGTATCTAACACGTACATCTACAGTCCCCCCAGTATCTAACAGGTACATCTACAGTCCCCCAGTATCTAACAGGTACATCTACAGTCCCCCAGTATCTAACAGGTACATCTACAGTCCTCCAGTATCTAACAGGTTAACAGGTACATCTACAGACCTCCAGTATATAACAGGTACATCTACAGTCCCCCCAGTATCTAACAGGTACATCTACAGTCCTCCAGTATCTAACACGTACATCTACAGTCCCCCCAGTATCTAACAGGTACATCTACAGTCCCCCAGTATCTAACAGGTACATCTACAGTCCCCCCAGTATCTAACAGGTACATCTACAGTCCCCCAGTATCTAACAGGTACATCTACAGTCCCCCAGTATCTAACAGGTACATCTGCAGTCCCCAGTATCTAACAGGTACATCTACAGTTCCCCAGTATCTAACAGGTACATCTACAGTTCCCCAGTATCTAACAGGTACATCTGCAGTCCCCCAGTATCTAACAGGTACATCTACAGTCCCCCAGTATCTAACAGGTACATCTACAGTTCCCCAGTATCTAACAGGTACATCTACAGTCCCCCAGTATCTAACAGGTACATCTACAGTCCCCCAGTATCTAACAGGTACATCTACAGTCCCCCCCAGTATCTAACAGGTACATCTGCAGTCCCCCAGTATCTAACAGGTACATCTACAGTTCCCCAGTATCTAACAGGTACATCTACAGTCCCCCAGTATCTAACAGGTACATCTACAGTCCTCCAGTATCTAACAGGTACATCTACAGTCCCCCAGTATCTAACAGGTACATCTACAGTCCCCCAGTATCTAACAGGTACATCTACAGACCTCCAGTATCTAACAGGTTAACAGGTACATCTACAGTCCCCCAGTATCTAACAGGTACATCTACAGTCCCCCAGTATCTAACAGGTACATCTACAGTCCCCCCAGTATCTAACAGGTACATCTACAGTCCCCCAAGTATCTAACAGGTTAACAGGTACATCTACAGTCCCCCCAGTATCTAACAGGTACATCTACAGTCCCCCCAGTATCTAACAGGTTAACAGGTACATCTACAGTCCCCCAGTATCTAACAAGTACATCTACAGTCCCCCCAGTATCTAACAGGTACATCTACAGTCCCCCAGTATCTAACAAGTACATCTACAGTCCCCCCAGTATCTAACAAGTACATCTACAGTCCCCCCAGTATCTAACATGTACATCTACAGTCCCCCCAGTATCTAACAGGTACATCTACAGTCCCCCCAGTATCTAACAGGTACATCTACAGTCCCCCCAGTATCTAACAGGTACATCTACAGTCTCCCAGTATCTAACAGGTTAACAGGTACATCTACAGTCCCCCCAGTATGTAACATGTACATCTACAGTCCCCCCAGTGTCTAACAGGTTAACAGGTACATCTACAGTCCCTCCAGTATCTAACAGGTACATCTACAGTCCCCCAGTATCGAACAGGTACATCTACAGTCCCCCAGTATCTAACAAGTACATCTACAGTCCCCCCAGTGTCTAACAGGTTAACAGGTACATCTACAGTCCCCCCAGTATCTAATTAACAGGTACATCTACAGTCCCCCCAGGATCTAACAGGTTAACAGGTACATCTACAGTCCCCCAGTATCTAACAGGTACATCTACAGTCCCCCAGTATCTAACAGGTACATCTACAGTCCCCCAGTATCTAACAGGTACATCTACAGTCCCCCCAGTATCTAACAGGTTAACAGGTACATCTACAGACCTCCAGTATATAACAGGTACATCTACAGTCCCCCAGTATCTAACAGGTACATCTACAGTCCCCCAGTATCTAACAGGTACATCTACAGTCCTCCAGTATCTAACACGTACATCTACAGTCCCCCCAGTATCTAACAGGTACATCTACAGTCCCCCAGTATCTAACAGGTACATCTACAGTCCCCCCCAGTATCTAACAGGTACATCTACAGTCCTCCAGTATCTAACAGGTACATCTACAGTCCCCCAGTATCTAACAGGTACATCTACAGTCCCCCCCAGTATCTAACAGGTACATCTGCAGTCCCCCAGTATCTAACAGGTACATCTACAGTTCCCCAGTATCTAACAGGTACATCTACAGTCCCCCAGTATCTAACAGGTACATCTACAGTCCTCCAGTATCTAACAGGTACATCTACAGTCCCCCAGTATCTAACAGGTACATCTACAGTCCCCCAGTATCTAACAGGTACATCTACAGACCTCCAGTATCTAACAGGTTAACAGGTACATCTACAGTCCCCCAGTATCTAACAGGTACATCTACAGTCCCCCAGTATCTAACAGGTACATCTACAGTCCCCCCAGTATCTAACAGGTACATCTACAGTCCCCCAAGTATCTAACAGGTTAACAGGTACATCTACAGTCCCCCCAGTATCTAACAGGTACATCTACAGTCCCCCCAGTATCTAACAGGTTAACAGGTACATCTACAGTCCCCCAGTATCTAACAAGTACATCTACAGTCCCCCCAGTATCTAACAGGTACATCTACAGTCCCCCAGTATCTAACAAGTACATCTACAGTCCCCCCAGTATCTAACAAGTACATCTACAGTCCCCCCAGTATCTAACATGTACATCTACAGTCCCCCCAGTATCTAACAGGTACATCTACAGTCCCCCCAGTATCTAACAGGTACATCTACAGTCCCCCCAGTATCTAACAGGTACATCTACAGTCTCCCAGTATCTAACAGGTTAACAGGTACATCTACAGTCCCCCCAGTATGTAACATGTACATCTACAGTCCCCCCAGTGTCTAACAGGTTAACAGGTACATCTACAGTCCCTCCAGTATCTAACAGGTACATCTACAGTCCCCCAGTATCGAACAGGTACATCTACAGTCCCCCAGTATCTAACAAGTACATCTACAGTCCCCCCAGTGTCTAACAGGTTAACAGGTACATCTACAGTCCCCCCAGTATCTAATTAACAGGTACATCTACAGTCCCCCCAGGATCTAACAGGTTAACAGGTACATCTACAGTCCCCCAGTATCTAACAGGTACATCTACAGTCCCCCAGTATCTAACAGGTACATCTACAGTCCCCCAGTATCTAACAGGTACATCTACAGTCCCCCCAGTATCTAACAGGTTAACAGGTACATCTACAGACCTCCAGTATATAACAGGTACATCTACAGTCCCCCAGTATCTAACAGGTACATCTACAGTCCCCCAGTATCTAACAGGTACATCTACAGTCCTCCAGTATCTAACACGTACATCTACAGTCCCCCCAGTATCTAACAGGTACATCTACAGTCCCCCAGTATCTAACAGGTACATCTACAGTCCCCCCCAGTATCTAACAGGTACATCTACAGTCCTCCAGTATCTAACAGGTACATCTACAGTCCCCCAGTATCTAACAGGTACATCTACAGTCCCCCAGTATCTAACAGGTACATCTGCAGTCCCCCAAGTATCTAACAGGTACATCTACAGTCCCCCAGTATCTAACAGGTACATCTACAGTCCCCCAGTATCTAACAGGTACATCTACAGTCCCCCCAGTATCTAACAGGTTAACAGGTACATCTACAGTCCTCCAGTATCTAACACGTACATCTACAGTCCCCCAGTATCTAACAGGTACATCTACAGTCCCCCAGTATCTAACAGGTACATCTACAGTCCCCCAGTATCTAACAGGTACATCTACAGTCCTCCAGTATCTAACAGGTACATCTACAGTCCCCCAGTATCTAACAGGTACATCTACAGTCCCCCAGTATCTAACAGGTACATCTGCAGTCCCCCAGTATCTAACAGGTACATCTACAGTCCCCCAGTATCTAACAGGTACATCTACAGTCCCCCAGTATCTAACAGGTACATCTACAGTCCCCCAGTATCTAACAGGTACATCTACAGTTCCCCAGTATCTAACAGGTACATCTACAGTCCCCCAGTATCTAACAGGTACATCTACAGTCCCCCCAGTATCTAACAGGTACATCTACAGTCCCCCCAGTATCTAACAGGTACATCTACAGTCCCCCCAGTATCTAACAGGTACATCTACAGTCCCCCAGTATCTAACAGGTACATCTACAGTCCCCCCCAGTATCTAACAGGTACATCTACAGTCCTCCAGTATCTAACAGGTACATCTACAGTCCCCCAGTATCTAACAGGTACATCTACAGTCCCCCAGTATCTAACAGGTACATCTGCAGTCCCCCAGTATCTAACAGGTACATCTACAGTTCCCCAGTATCTAACAGGTACATCTACAGTCCCCCAGTATCTAACAGGTACATCTACAGTCCTCCAGTATCTAACAGGTACATCTACAGTCCCCCCAGTATCTAACAGGTACATCTACAGTCCCCCAGTATCTAACAGGTACATCTACAGTCCCCCAGTATCTAACAGGTACATCTACAGTCCTCCAGTATCTAACAGATACATCTACAGTCCCCCCAGTATCTAACAGGTACATCTACAGTCCCCCAGTATCTAACAGGTACATCTACAGTCCCCCCCAGTATCTAACAGGTACATCTACAGCCCTCCAGTATCTAACAGGTACATCTACAGTCCCCCCAGTATCTAACAGGTTAACAGGTACATCTACAGTCCCCCAGTATCTAACAGGTACATCTACAGTCCCCCAGTATCTAACAGGTACATCTACAGTCCCCCCAGTATCTAACAGGTTAACAGGTACATCTACAGACCTCCAGTATATAACAGGTACATCTACAGTCCTCCAGTATCTAACACGTACATCTACAGTCCCCCCAGTATCTAACAGGTACATCTACAGTCCCCCAGTATCTAACAGGTACATCTACAGTCCCCCCCAGTATCTAACAGGTACATCTACAGCCCTCCAGTATCTAACAGGTACATCTACAGTCCCCCAGTATCTAACAGGTACATCTGCAGTCCCCCCAGTATCTAACAGGTACATCTACAGTCCCCCAGTATCTAACAGGTACATCTACAGTCTCCCAGTATCTAACAGGTACATCTACAGACCTCCAGTATATAACAGGTACATCTACAGTCCCCCCAGTATCTAACAGGTACATCTACAGTCCTCCAGTATCTAACACGTACATCTACAGTCCCCCCAGTATCTAACAGGTACATCTACAGTCCCCCAGTATCTAACAGGTACATCTACAGTCCCCCAGTATCTAACAGGTACATCTACAGTCCTCCAGTATCTAACAGGTTAACAGGTACATCTACAGACCTCCAGTATATAACAGGTACATCTACAGTCCCCCCAGTATCTAACAGGTACATCTACAGTCCTCCAGTATCTAACACGTACATCTACAGTCCCCCCAGTATCTAACAGGTACATCTACAGTCCCCCAGTATCTAACAGGTACATCTACAGTCCCCCCAGTATCTAACAGGTACATCTACAGTCCCCCAGTATCTAACAGGTACATCTACAGTCCCCCAGTATCTAACAGGTACATCTGCAGTCCCCAGTATCTAACAGGTACATCTACAGTTCCCCAGTATCTAACAGGTACATCTACAGTTCCCCAGTATCTAACAGGTACATCTGCAGTCCCCCAGTATCTAACAGGTACATCTACAGTCCCCCAGTATCTAACAGGTACATCTACAGTTCCCCAGTATCTAACAGGTACATCTACAGTCCCCCAGTATCTAACAGGTACATCTACAGTCCCCCAGTATCTAACAGGTACATCTGCAGTCCCCCAGTATCTAACAGGTACATCTACAGTTCCCCAGTATCTAACAGGTACATCTACAGTCCCCCAGTATCTAACAGGTACATCTACAGTCCTCCAGTATCTAACAGGTACATCTACAGTCCCCCAGTATCTAACAGGTACATCTACAGTCCCCCAGTATCTAACAGGTACATCTACAGACCTCCAGTATCTAACAGGTTAACAGGTACATCTACAGTCCCCCAGTATCTAACAGGTACATCTACAGTCCCCCAGTATCTAACAGGTACATCTACAGTCCCCCAGTATCTAACAGGTACATCTACAGTCCCCCCAGTATCTAACAGGTTAACAGGTACATCTACAGACCTCCAGTATATAACAGGTACATCTACAGTCCTCCAGTATCTAACACGTACATCTACAGTCCCCCCAGTATCTAACAGGTACATCTACAGTCCCCCAGTATCTAACAGGTACATCTGCAGTCCCCCCAGTATCTAACAGGTACATCTACAGTCCCCCAGTATCTAACAGGTACATCTACAGTCCCCCAGTATCTAACAGGTACATCTACAGTCCTCCAGTATCTAACAGGTTAACAGGTACATCTACAGACCTCCAGTATATAACAGGTACATCTACAGTCCTCCAGTATCTAACACGTACATCTACAGTCCCCCCAGTATCTAACAGGTACATCTACAGTCCCCCAGTATCTAACAGGTACATCTACAGTCCCCCCAGTATCTAACAGGTACATCTACAGTCCCCCAGTATCTAACAGGTACATCTACAGTCCCCCAGTATCTAACAGGTACATCTGCAGTCCCCCAGTATCTAACAGGTACATCTACAGTTCCCCAGTATCTAACAGGTACATCTACAGTTCCCCAGTATCTAACAGGTACATCTACAGTTCCCCAGTATCTAACAGGTACATCTACAGTCCCCCAGTATCTAACAGGTACATCTACAGTCCCCCCAGTATCTAACAGGTACATCTACAGTCCCCCCAGTATCTAACAGGTACATCTACATTCCCCCCAGTATCTAACAGGTACATCTACAGTCCCCCAGTATCTAACAGGTACATCTACAGTCCCCCCCAGTATCTAACAGGTACATCTACAGTCCTCCAGTATCTAACAGGTACATCTACAGTCCCCCAGTATCTAACAGGTACATCTACAGTCCCCCAGTATCTAACAGGTACATCTACAGTCCCCCAGTATCTAACAGGTACATCTACAGTCCTCCAGTATCTAACAGGTACATCTACAGTCCCCCCAGTATCTAACAGGTACATCTACAGTCCCCCAGTATCTAACAGGTACATCTACAGTCCCCCAGTATCTAACAGGTACATCTACAGTCCTCCAGTATCTAACAGATACATCTACAGTCCCCCCAGTATCTAACAGGTACATCTACAGTCCCCCAGTATCTAACAGGTACATCTACAGTTCCCCAGTATCTAACAGGTACATCTACAGTCCCCCAGTATCTAACAGGTACATCTACAGTCCCCCAGTATCTAACAGGTACATCTGCAGTCCCCCAGTATCTAACAGGTACATCTACAGTTCCCCAGTATCTAACAGGTACATCTACAGTCCCCCAGTATCTAACAGGTACATCTACAGTCCTCCAGTATCTAACAGGTACATCTACAGTCCCCCAGTATCTAACAGGTACATCTACAGTCCCCCAGTATCTAACAGGTACATCTACAGACCTCCAGTATCTAACAGGTTAACAGGTACATCTACAGTCCCCCAGTATCTAACAGGTACATCTACAGTCCCCCAGTATCTAACAGGTACATCTACAGTCCCCCAGTATCTAACAGGTACATCTACAGTCCCCCCAGTATCTAACAGGTTAACAGGTACATCTACAGACCTCCAGTATATAACAGGTACATCTACAGTCCTCCAGTATCTAACACGTACATCTACAGTCCCCCCAGTATCTAACAGGTACATCTACAGTCCCCCAGTATCTAACAGGTACATCTGCAGTCCCCCCAGTATCTAACAGGTACATCTACAGTCCCCCAGTATCTAACAGGTACATCTACAGTCCCCCAGTATCTAACAGGTACATCTACAGTCCTCCAGTATCTAACAGGTTAACAGGTACATCTACAGACCTCCAGTATATAACAGGTACATCTACAGTCCTCCAGTATCTAACACGTACATCTACAGTCCCCCCAGTATCTAACAGGTACATCTACAGTCCCCCAGTATCTAACAGGTACATCTACAGTCCCCCCAGTATCTAACAGGTACATCTACAGTCCCCCAGTATCTAACAGGTACATCTACAGTCCCCCAGTATCTAACAGGTACATCTGCAGTCCCCCAGTATCTAACAGGTACATCTACAGTTCCCCAGTATCTAACAGGTACATCTACAGTTCCCCAGTATCTAACAGGTACATCTACAGTTCCCCAGTATCTAACAGGTACATCTACAGTCCCCCAGTATCTAACAGGTACATCTACAGTCCCCCCAGTATCTAACAGGTACATCTACAGTCCCCCCAGTATCTAACAGGTACATCTACAGTCCCCCCAGTATCTAACAGGTACATCTACAGTCCCCCAGTATCTAACAGGTACATCTACAGTCCCCCCCAGTATCTAACAGGTACATCTACAGTCCTCCAGTATCTAACAGGTACATCTACAGTCCCCCAGTATCTAACAGGTACATCTACAGTCCCCCAGTATCTAACAGGTACATCTACAGTCCCCCAGTATCTAACAGGTACATCTACAGTCCTCCAGTATCTAACAGGTACATCTACAGTCCCCCCAGTATCTAACAGGTACATCTACAGTCCCCCAGTATCTAACAGGTACATCTACAGTCCCCCAGTATCTAACAGGTACATCTACAGTCCTCCAGTATCTAACAGATACATCTACAGTCCCCCCAGTATCTAACAGGTACATCTACAGTCCCCCAGTATCTAACAGGTACATCTACAGTCCCCCCCAGTATCTAACAGGTACATCTACAGCCCTCCAGTATCTAACAGGTACATCTACAGTCCCCCCAGTATCTAACAGGTTAACAGGTACATCTACAGTCCCCCAGTATCTAACAGGTACATCTACAGTCCCCCAGTATCTAACAGGTACATCTACAGTCCCCCCAGTATCTAACAGGTTAACAGGTACATCTACAGACCTCCAGTATATAACAGGTACATCTACAGTCCTCCAGTATCTAACACGTACATCTACAGTCCCCCCAGTATCTAACAGGTACATCTACAGTCCCCCAGTATCTAACAGGTACATCTACAGTCCCCCCAGTATCTAACAGGTACATCTACAGTCCTCCAGTATCTAACAGGTACATCTACAGTCCCCCAGTATCTAACAGGTACATCTGCAGTCCCCCCAGTATCTAACAGGTACATCTACAGTCCCCCAGTATCTAACAGGTACATCTACAGTCTCCCAGTATCTAACAGGTACATCTACAGTCCTCCAGTATCTAACAGGTTAACAGGTACATCTACAGACCTCCAGTATATAACAGGTACATCTACAGTCCCCCCAGTATCTAACAGGTACATCTACAGTCCTCCAGTATCTAACACGTACATCTACAGTCCCCCCAGTATCTAACAGGTACATCTACAGTCCCCCAGTATCTAACAGGTACATCTACAGTCCCCCAGTATCTAACAGGTACATCTACAGTCCTCCAGTATCTAACAGGTTAACAGGTACATCTACAGACCTCCAGTATATAACAGGTACATCTACAGTCCCCCCAGTATCTAACAGGTACATCTACAGTCCTCCAGTATCTAACACGTACATCTACAGTCCCCCCAGTATCTAACAGGTACATCTACAGTCCCCCAGTATCTAACAGGTACATCTACAGTCCCCCCAGTATCTAACAGGTACATCTACAGTCCCCCAGTATCTAACAGGTACATCTACAGTCCCCCAGTATCTAACAGGTACATCTGCAGTCCCCAGTATCTAACAGGTACATCTACAGTTCCCCAGTATCTAACAGGTACATCTACAGTTCCCCAGTATCTAACAGGTACATCTGCAGTCCCCCAGTATCTAACAGGTACATCTACAGTCCCCCAGTATCTAACAGGTACATCTACAGTTCCCCAGTATCTAACAGGTACATCTACAGTCCCCCAGTATCTAACAGGTACATCTACAGTCCCCCAGTATCTAACAGGTACATCTGCAGTCCCCCAGTATCTAACAGGTACATCTACAGTTCCCCAGTATCTAACAGGTACATCTACAGTCCCCCAGTATCTAACAGGTACATCTACAGTCCTCCAGTATCTAACAGGTACATCTACAGTCCCCCAGTATCTAACAGGTACATCTACAGTCCCCCAGTATCTAACAGGTACATCTACAGACCTCCAGTATCTAACAGGTTAACAGGTACATCTACAGTCCCCCAGTATCTAACAGGTACATCTACAGTCCCCCAGTATCTAACAGGTACATCTACAGTCCCCCAGTATCTAACAGGTACATCTACAGTCCCCCCAGTATCTAACAGGTTAACAGGTACATCTACAGACCTCCAGTATATAACAGGTACATCTACAGTCCTCCAGTATCTAACACGTACATCTACAGTCCCCCCAGTATCTAACAGGTACATCTACAGTCCCCCAGTATCTAACAGGTACATCTACAGTCCCCCCCAGTATCTAACAGGTACATCTACAGTCCTCCAGTATCTAACAGGTACATCTACAGTCCCCCAGTATCTAACAGGTACATCTACAGTCCCCCAGTATCTAACAGGTACATCTGCAGTCCCCCCAGTATCTAACAGGTACATCTACAGTCCCCCAGTATCTAACAGG
Source organism: Oncorhynchus mykiss (assembly GCF_057628025.1). Classification (NCBI taxonomy): domain Eukaryota; kingdom Metazoa; phylum Chordata; class Actinopteri; order Salmoniformes; family Salmonidae; genus Oncorhynchus; species Oncorhynchus mykiss. Next base: position 1,832,619 of record NC_143036.1, read on the forward strand.
TACATCTACAGTCCCCCAGTATCTAACAGGTACATCTACAGTCCTCCAGTATCTAACAGGTTAACAGGTACATCTACAGACCTCCAGTATATAACAGGTACATCTACAGTCCTCCAGTATCTAACACGTACATCTACAGTCCCCCCAGTATCTAACAGGTACATCTACAGTCCCCCAGTATCTAACAGGTACATCTACAGTCCCCCCAGTATCTAACAGGTACATCTACAGTCCCCCAGTATCTAACAGGTACATCTACAGTCCCCCAGTATCTAACAGGTACATCTGCAGTCCCCCAGTATCTAACAGGTACATCTACAGTTCCCCAGTATCTAACAGGTACATCTACAGTTCCCCAGTATCTAACAGGTACATCTACAGTTCCCCAGTATCTAACAGGTACATCTACAGTCCCCCAGTATCTAACAGGTACATCTACAGTCCCCCCAGTATCTAACAGGTACATCTACAGTCCCCCCAGTATCTAACAGGTACATCTACAGTCCCCCCAGTATCTAACAGGTACATCTACAGTCCCCCAGTATCTAACAGGTACATCTACAGTCCCCCCCAGTATCTAACAGGTACATCTACAGTCCTCCAGTATCTAACAGGTACATCTACAGTCCCCCAGTATCTAACAGGTACATCTACAGTCCCCCAGTATCTAACAGGTACATCTGCAGTCCCCCAGTATCTAACAGGTACATCTACAGTTCCCCAGTATCTAACAGGTACATCTACAGTCCCCCAGTATCTAACAGGTACATCTACAGTCCTCCAGTATCTAACAGGTACATCTACAGTCCCCCAGTATCTAACAGGTACATCTACAGTCCCCCCAGTATCTAACAGGTACATCTACAGACCTCCAGTATCTAACAGGTTAACAGGTACATCTACAGTCCCCCAGTATCTAACAGGTACATCTACAGTCCCCCAGTATCTAACAGGTACATCTACAGACCTCCAGTATCTAACAGGTTAACAGGTACATCTACAGTCCCCCAGTATCTAACAGGTACATCTACAGTCCCCCCAGTATCTAACAGGTACATCTACAGTCCCCCCCAGTATCTAACAGGTACATCTACAGTCCCCCAGTATCTAACAGGTACATCTACAGTCCTCCAGTATCTAACAGGTTAACAGGTACATCTACAGTCCCCCAGTATCTAACAGGTACATCTACAGTCCCCCAGTATCTAACAGGTACATCTACAGACCTCCAGTATCTAACAGGTTAACAGGTACATCTACAGTCCCCCAGTATCTAACAGGTACATCTACAGACCTCCAGTATCTAACAGGTTAACAGGTACATCTACAGTCCCCCAGTATCTAACAGGTACATCTACAGTCCCCCCCAGTATCTAACAGGTACATCTACAGTCCCCCAGTATCTAACAGGTACATCTACAGTCCTCCAGTATCTAACAGGTTAACAGGTACTTCTACAGTCCCCCAGTATCTAACAGGTACATCTACAGTCCCCCAGTATCTAACAGGTACATCTACAGACCTCCAGTATCTAACAGGTTAACAGGTACATCTACAGTCCCCCAGTATCTTACAGGTACATCTACAGACCTCCAGTATCTAACAGGTTAACAGGTACATCTACAGTCCCCCAGTATCTAACAGGTACATCTACAGTCCCCCCAGTATCTAACAGGTACATCTACAGTCCCCCCCAGTATCTAACAGGTACATCTACAGACCTCCAGTATATAACAGGTACATCTACAGTCCTCCAGTATCTAACAGGTACATCTACAGTCCCCCAGTATCTAACAGGTACATCTACAGTCCCCCCAGTATCTAACAGGTACATCTACAGTCCCCCAGTATCTAACAGGTTAACAGGTACATCTACAGTCCCCCCAGTATCTAACAGGTACATCTACAGTCCCCCAGTATCTAACAGGTTAACAGGTACATCTACAGTCCTCCAGTATCTAACAGGTACATCTACAGTCCCCCCAGTATCTAACAGGTACATCTACAGTCCCCCAGTATCTAACAGGTACATCTACAGCCCTCCAGTATCTAACAGGTACATCTACAGTCCTCCAGTATCTAACAGGTACATCTACAGTCCCCCCAGTATCTAACAGGTACATCTACAGTCCCCCAGTATCTAACAGGTACATCTACAGTCCCCCCCAGTATCTAACAGGTACATCTACAGCCCTCCAGTATCTAACAGGTACATCTACAGTCCCCCAGTATCTAACAGGTACATCTACAGTCCCCCAGTATCTAACAGGTACATCTACAGTCCCCCCAGTATCTAACAGGTACATCTACAGTCCCCCAGTATCTAACAGGTACATCTACAGTCCCCCCAGTATCTAACAGGTACATCTACAGTCCCCCAGTATCTAACAGGTACATCTGCAGTCCCCCCAGTATCTAACAGGTACATCTACAGTCCCCCAGTATCTAACAGGTACATCTACAGTCCTCCAGTATCTAACAGATACATCTACAGTCCCCCCAGTATCTAACAGGTACATACATCTACAGTCCCCCCATTATCTAACAGGTACATCTACAGTCCCCCCAGTATCTAACAGGTTAACAGGTACATCTACAGCCCTCCAGTATCTAACAGGTACATCTACAGTCCCCCAGTATCTAACAGGTACATCTACAGTCCCCCAGTATCTAACAGGTACATCTACAGTCCCCCAGTATCTAACAGGTACATCTACAGTCCCCCAGTATCTAACAGGTACATCTACAGTCCCCCAGTATCTAACAGGTACATCTACAGTCCCCCCCAGTATCTAACAGGTACATCTACAGTCCTCCAGTATCTAACAGGTACATCTACAGTCCCCCAGTATCTAACAGGTACATCTACAGTCCCCCAGTATCTAACAGGTACATCTGCAGTCCCCCAGTATCTAACAGGTACATCTACAGTCCCCCAGTATCTAACAGGTACATCTGCAGTCCCCCAGTATCTAACAGGTACATCTACAGTCCCCCAGTATCTAACAGGTACATCTACAGTCACCCCCAGTATCTAACAGGTACATCTACAGCCCTCCAGTATCTAACAGGTACATCTACAGTCCTCCAGTATCTAACAGGTACATCTACAGTCCCCCAGTATCTAACAGGTACATCTACAGACCTCCAGTATCTAACAGGTACATCTACAGTCCCCCAGTATCTAACAGGTACATCTACAGTCCCCCAGTATCTAACAGGTACATCTACAGTCCTCCAGTATCTAACAGGTACATCTACAGTCCCCCCAGTATCTAACAGGTACATCTACAGTCCTCAGGTATCTAACAGTTTAACAGGCACATCTACAGTCCTCCAGTATCTAACAGGTACATCTACAGTTCCCCAGTATCTAACAGGTACATCTACAGTCCCCCCAGTATCTAACAGGTACATCTACAGACCTCCAGTATCTAACAGGTTAACAGGTACATCTACAGGTACATCTACAGTCCCCCCAGTATCTAACAGGTACATCTACAGACCTCCAGTATCTAACAGGTTAACAGGTACATCTACAGTCCTCCAGTATCTAACAGGTACATCTACAGACCTCCAGTATCTAACAGGTTAACAGGTACATCTACAGACCTCCAGTATCTAACAGGTTAACAGGTACATCTACAGACCTCCAGTATCTAACAGGTACATCTACAGTCCTCCAGTATCTAACAGGTACATCTACAGTCCTCCAGTATCTAACAGGTACATCTACAGACCTCCAGTATCTAACAGGTTAACAGGTACATCTACAGACCTCCAGTATCTAACAGGTTAACAGGTACATCTACAGACCTCCAGTATCTAACAGGTTAACAGGTACATCTACAGACCTCCAGTATCTAACAGGTTAACAGGTACATCTACAGACCTCCAGTATCTAACAGGTACATCTACAGTCCTCCAGTATCTAACAGTTTAACAGGTACATCTACAGTCCTCCAGTATCTAACAGGTACATCTACAGTTCCCCAGTATCTAACAGGTACATCTACAGTCCCCCCAGTATCTAACAGGTACATCTACAGTCCTCCAGTATCTAACAGGTACATCTACAGTCCCCCAGTATCTAACAGGTACATCTACAGTCCCCCAGTATCTAACAGGTACATCTACAGTCCCCCCCAGTATCTAACAGGTACATCTACAGTCCCCCCAGTATCTAACAGGTACATCTACAGTCCCCCAGTATCTAACAGGTACATCTACAGTCCCCCAGTATCTAACAGGTACATCTACAGTCCCCCCAGTATCTAACAGGTACATCTACAGTCCTCCAGTATCTAACAGGTACATCTACAGTCCCCCCAGTATCTAACAGGTACATCTACAGTCCTCCAGTATCTAACAGGTACATCTACAGTCCCCCCAGTATCTAACAGGTACATCTACAGTCCTCCAGTATCTAACAGGTACATCTACAGTCCTCCAGTATCTAACAGTTTAACAGGTACATCTACAGTCCCCCAGTATCTAACAGGTACATCTACAGTCCTCCAGTATCTAACAGGTACATCTACAGTCCCCCAGTATCTAACAGGTACATCTACAGTCCTCCAGTATCTAACAGGTACATCTACAGTCCTCCAGTATCTAACAGGTACATCTACAGTCCTCCAGTATCTAACAGGTACATCTACAGTCCTCCAGTATCTAACAGGTACATCTACAGTCCCCCCAGTATCTAACAGGTTAACAGGTACATCTACAGCCCTCCAGTATCTAACAGGTACATCTACAGTCCCCCAGTATCTAACAGGTACATCTACAGTCCCCCAGTATCTAACAGGTACATCTACAGTCCCCCAGTATCTAACAGGTACATCTACAGTCCCCCAGTATCTAACAGGTACATCTACAGTCCCCCAGTATCTAACAGGTACATCTACAGTCCCCCCCAGTATCTAACAGGTACATCTACAGTCCTCCAGTATCTAACAGGTACATCTACAGTCCCCCAGTATCTAACAGGTACATCTACAGTCCCCCAGTATCTAACAGGTACATCTGCAGTCCCCCAGTATCTAACAGGTACATCTACAGTCCCCCAGTATCTAACAGGTACATCTGCAGTCCCCCAGTATCTAACAGGTACATCTACAGTCCCCCAGTATCTAACAGGTACATCTACAGTCACCCCCAGTATCTAACAGGTACATCTACAGCCCTCCAGTATCTAACAGGTACATCTACAGTCCTCCAGTATCTAACAGGTACATCTACAGTCCCCCAGTATCTAACAGGTACATCTACAGACCTCCAGTATCTAACAGGTACATCTACAGTCCCCCAGTATCTAACAGGTACATCTACAGTCCCCCAGTATCTAACAGGTACATCTACAGTCCTCCAGTATCTAACAGGTACATCTACAGTCCCCCCAGTATCTAACAGGTACATCTACAGTCCTCCAGTATCTAACAGTTTAACAGGTACATCTACAGTCCTCCAGTATCTAACAGGTACATCTACAGTTCCCCAGTATCTAACAGGTACATCTACAGTCCCCCCAGTATCTAACAGGTACATCTACAGACCTCCAGTATCTAACAGGTTAACAGGTACATCTACAGACCTCCAGTATCTAACAGGTTAACAGGTACATCTACAGACCTCCAGTATCTAACAGGTTAACAGGTACATCTACAGACCTCCAGTATCTAACAGGTTAACAGGTACATCTACAGACCTCCAGTATCTAACAGGTACATCTACAGTCCTCCAGTATCTAACAGTTTAACAGGTACATCTACAGTCCTCCAGTATCTAACAGGTACATCTACAGTTCCCCAGTATCTAACAGGTACATCTACAGTCCCCCCAGTATCTAACAGGTACATCTACAGTCCTCCAGTATCTAACAGGTACATCTACAGTCCCCCAGTATCTAACAGGTACATCTACAGTCCCCCAGTATCTAACAGGTACATCTACAGTCCCCCCCAGTATCTAACAGGTACATCTACAGTCCCCCCAGTATCTAACAGGTACATCTACAGTCCCCCCAGTATATAACAGGTACATCTACAGTCCCCCAGTATCTAACAGGTACATCTACAGTCCCCCAGTATCTAACAGGTACATCTACAGTCCCCCCAGTATCTAACAGGTACATCTACAGTCCTCCAGTATCTAACAGGTACATCTACAGTCCCCCCAGTATCTAACAGGTACATCTACAGTCCTCCAGTATCTAACAGGTACATCTACAGTCCCCCCAGTATCTAACAGGTACATCTACAGTCCTCCAGTATCTAACAGGTACATCTACAGTCCTCCAGTATCTAACAGTTTAACAGGTACATCTACAGTCCCCCAGTATCTAACAGGTACATCTACAGTCCTCCAGTATCTAACAGGTACATCTACAGTCCCCCAGTATCTAACAGGTACATCTACAGTCCTCCAGTATCTAACAGGTACATCTACAGTCCTCCAGTATCTAACAGGTACATCTACAGTCCTCCAGTATCTAACAGGTACATCTACAGTCCTCCAGTATCTAACAGGTACATCTACAGTCCCCCCAGTATCTAACAGGTACATCTACAGTCCCCCAGTATCTAACAGGTACATCTACAGTCCTCCAGTATCTAACAGGTACATCTACAGTCCCCCAGTATCTAACAGGTACATCTACAGTCCCCCCAGTGTCTAACAGGTACATCTACAGTCCCCCAGTATCTAACAGGTACATCTACAGTCCTCCAGTATCTAACAGGTACATCTACAGTCCCCCCAGTATCTAACAGGTACATCTACAGTCCCCCCCAGTATCTAACAGGTACATCTACAGTCCCCCCAGTATCTAACAGGTACATCTACAGTCCCCCAGTATCTAACAGGTACATCTACAGTCCCCCCAGTATCTAACAGGTTAACAGGTACATCTACAGTCCCCCCAGTATCTAACAGGTTAACAGGTACATCTACAGTCCCCCCAGTATCTAACAGGTTAACAGGTACATCTACAGTCCCCCAGTATCTAACAGGTACATCTACAGTCCCCCCAGTATCTAACAGGTTAACAGGTACATCTACAGTCCCCCCAGTATCTAACAGGTTAACAGGTACATCTACAGTCCCCCCAGTATCTAACAGGTTAACAGGTACATCTACAGTCCCCCAGTATCTAACAGGTACATCTACAGTCCCCCAGTATCTAACAGGTACATCTACAGTCCTCCAGTATCTAACAGGTACATCTACAGTCCCCCAGTATCTAACAGGTACATCTACAGTCCCCAGTATCTAACAGGTACATCTACAGTCCCCCCAGTATCTAACAGGTACATCTACAGTCCCCCAGTATCTAACAGGTACATCTACAGTCCTCCAGTATCTAACAGGTACATCTACAGTCCTCCAGTATCTAACAGGTACATCTACAGTCCTCCAGTATCTAACAGGTACATCTACAGTCCTCCAGTATCTAACAGGTACATCTACAGTCCCCCCAGTATCTAACAGGTACATCTACAGTCCTCCAGTATCTAACAGGTACATCTACAGTCCTCCAGTATCTAACAGTTTAACAGGTACATCTACAGTCCCCCAGTATCTAACAGGTACATCTACAGTCCTCCAGTATCTAACAGGTACATCTACAGTCCCCCAGTATCTAACAGGTACATCTACAGTCCTCCAGTATCTAACAGGTACATCTACAGTCCTCCAGTATCTAACAGGTACATCTACAGTCCTCCAGTATCTAACAGGTACATCTACAGTCCCCCCAGTATCTAACAGGTACATCTACAGTCCTCCAGTATCTAACAGGTACATCTACAGTCCTCCAGTATCTAACAGTTTAACAGGTACATCTACAGTCCCCCAGTATCTAACAGGTACATCTACAGTCCTCCAGTATCTAACAGGTACATCTACAGTCCCCCAGTATCTAACAGGTACATCTACAGTCCTCCAGTATCTAACAGGTACATCTACAGTCCTCCAGTATCTAACAGGTACATCTACAGTCCTCCAGTATCTAACAGGTACATCTACAGTCCTCCAGTATCTAACAGGTACATCTACAGTCCCCCCAGTATCTAACAGGTACATCTACAGTCCCCCAGTATCTAACAGGTACATCTACAGTCCTCCAGTATCTAACAGGTACATCTACAGTCCCCCAGTATCTAACAGGTACATCTACAGTCCCCCCAGTGTCTAACAGGTACATCTACAGTCCCCCAGTATCTAACAGGTACATCTACAGTCCTCCAGTATCTAACAGGTACATCTACAGTCCCCCCAGTATCTAACAGGTACATCTACAGTCCCCCCCAGTATCTAACAGGTACATCTACAGTCCCCCCAGTATCTAACAGGTACATCTACAGTCCCCCAGTATCTAACAGGTACATCTACAGTCCCCCCAGTATCTAACAGGTTAACAGGTACATCTACAGTCCCCCCAGTATCTAACAGGTTAACAGGTACATCTACAGTCCCCCCAGTATCTAACAGGTTAACAGGTACATCTACAGTCCCCCAGTATCTAACAGGTACATCTACAGTCCCCCCAGTATCTAACAGGTTAACAGGTACATCTACAGTCCCCCCAGTATCTAACAGGTTAACAGGTACATCTACAGTCCCCCCAGTATCTAACAGGTTAACAGGTACATCTACAGTCCCCCAGTATCTAACAGGTACATCTACAGTCCCCCAGTATCTAACAGGTACATCTACAGTCCTCCAGTATCTAACAGGTACATCTACAGTCCCCCAGTATCTAACAGGTACATCTACAGTCCCCAGTATCTAACAGGTACATCTACAGTCCTCCAGTATCTAACAGGTACATCTACAGTCCCCCCAGTATCTAACAGGTACATCTACAGTCCCCCCAGTATCTAACAGGTACATCTACAGTCCCCCCAGTATCTAACAGGTACATCTACAGTCCTCCAGTATCTAACAGGTACATCTACAGTCCCCCCAGTATCTAACAGGTACATCTACAGTCCCCCCCAGTATCTAACAGGTACATCTACAGTCCCCCCAGTATCTAACAGGTACATCTACAGTCCCCCAGTATCTAACAGGTACATCTACAGTCCCCCCAGTATCTAACAGGTTAACAGGTACATCTACAGTCCCCCCAGTATCTAACAGGTTAACAGGTACATCTACAGTCCCCCCAGTATCTAACAGGTTAACAGGTACATCTACAGTCCCCCAGTATCTAACAGGTACATCTACAGTCCCCCCAGTATCTAACAGGTTAACAGGTACATCTACAGTCCCCCCAGTATCTAACAGGTTAACAGGTACATCTACAGTCCCCCCAGTATCTAACAGGTTAACAGGTACATCTACAGTCCCCCAGTATCTAACAGGTACATCTACAGTCCCCCAGTATCTAACAGGTACATCTACAGTCCTCCAGTATCTAACAGGTACATCTACAGTCCCCCAGTATCTAACAGGTACATCTACAGTCCCCAGTATCTAACAGGTACATCTACAGTCCTCCAGTATCTAACAGGTACATCTACAGTCCCCCCAGTATCTAACAGGTACATCTACAGTCCCCCCAGTATCTAACAGGTACATCTACAGTCCCCCCAGTATCTAACAGGTACATCTACAGTCCTCCAGTATCTAACAGGTACATCTACAGTCCCCCCAGTATCTAACAGGTACATCTACAGTCCCCCCAGTATCTAACAGGTACATCTACAGTCCCCCCAGTATCTAACAGGTACATCTACAGTCCCCCAGTATCTAACAGGTACATCTACAGTCCCCCCAGTATCTAACAGGTTAACAGGTACATCTACAGTCCCCCCAGTATCTAACAGGTTAACAGGTACATCTACAGTCCCCCCAGTATCTAACAGGTTAACAGGTACATCTACAGTCCCCCAGTATCTAACAGGTACATCTACAGTCCCCCAGTATCTAACAGGTACATCTACAGTCCTCCAGTATCTAACAGGTACATCTACAGTCCCCCAGTATCTAACAGGTACATCTACAGTCCCCCAGTATCTAACAGGTACATCTACAGTCCTCCAGTATCTAACAGGTACATCTACAGTCCCCCCAGTATCTAACAGGTACATCTACAGTCCCCCCAGTATCTAACAGGTACATCTACAGTCCCCCCAGTATCTAACAGGTACATCTACAGTCCCCCAGTATCTAACAGGTACATCTACAGTCCCCCCCAGTATCTAACAGGTTAACAGGTACATCTACAGTCCCCCCAGTATCTAACAGGTTAACAGGTACATCTACAGTCCCCCCAGTATCTAACAGGTTAACAGGTACATCTACAGTCCCCCAGTATCTAACAGGTACATCTACAGTCCCCCAGTATCTAACAGGTACATCTACAGTCCTCCAGTATCTAACAGGTACATCTACAGTCCCCCAGTATCTAACAGGTACATCAACAGTCCCCCAGTATCTAACAGGTACATCTACAGTCCTCCAGTATCTAACAGGTACATCTACAGTCCCCCCAGTATCTAACAGGTACATCTACAGTCCCCCCAGTATCTAACAGGTACATCTACAGTCCCCCCAGTATCTAACAGGTACATCTACAGTCCCCCAGTATCTAACAGGTACATCTACAGTCCCCCCCAGTATCTAACAGGTACATCTACAGTCCTCCAGTATCTAACAGGTACATCTACAGTTCCCCAGTATCTAAAAGGTACATCTACAGTCCCCCCCAGTATCTAACAGGTACATCTACAGTCCTCCAGTATCTAACAGGTACATCTACAGTTCCCCAGTATCTAAAAGGTACATCTACAGTCCCCCCCAGTATCTAACAGGTACATCTACAGTCCCCCAGTATCTAACAGGTACATCTACAGTCCCCCCCAGTATCTAACAGGTACATCTACAGTCCTCCAGTATCTAACAGGTACATCTACAGTTCCCCAGTATCTAAAAGGTACATCTACAGTCCCCCCCAGTATCTAACAGGTACATCTACAGTCCTCCACTATCTAACAGGTACATCTACAGTTCCCCAGTATCTAAAAGGTACATCTACAGTCCCCCAGTATCTAACAGGTACATCTACAGTCCTCCAGTATCTAACAGGTACATCTACAGTCCTCCAGTATCTAACAGGTACATCTACAGTTCCCCAGTATCTAAAAGGTACATCTACAGTCCCCCCCAGTATCTAACAGGTACATCTACAGTCCTCCAGTATCTAACAGGTACATCTACAGTTCCCCAGTATCTAAAAGGTACATCTACAGTCCCCCCCAGTATCTAACAGGTACATCTACAGTCCCCCAGTATCTAACAGGTACATCTACAGTCCCCCCCAGTATCTAACAGGTACATCTACAGTCCTCCAGTATCTAACAGGTACATCTACAGTTCCCCAGTATCTAAAAGGTACATCTACAGTCCCCCCCAGTATCTAACAGGTACATCTACAGTCCTCCACTATCTAACAGGTACATCTACAGTTCCCCAGTATCTAAAAGGTACATCTACAGTCCCCCAGTATCTAACAGGTACATCTACAGTCCTCCAGTATCTAACAGGTACATCTACAGTCCTCCAGTATCTAACAGGTACATCTACAGTTCCCCAGTATCTAACAGGTACATCTACAGTTCCCCAGTATCTAACAGGTACATCTACAGTTCCCCAGTATCTAACAGGTACATCTACAGTCCCCCCAGTATCTAACAGGTACATCTACAGTTCCCCAGTATCTAACAGGTACATCTACAGTTCCCCAGTATCTAACAGGTACATCTACAGTTCCCCAGTATCAAACAGGTACATCTACAGTTCCCCAGTATCTAACAGGTACATCTACAGTTCCCCAGTATCTAACAGGTACATCTACAGTTCCCCAGTATCAAACAGGTACATCTACAGTCCCCCCGGTATCTAACAGGTACATCTACAGTTCCCCAGTATCAAACAGGTACATCTACAGTTCCCCAGTATCAAACAGGTACATCTACAGTCCCCCCAGTATCTAACAGGTACATCTACAGTTCCCCAGTATCTAACAGGTACATCTACAGTTCCCCAGTATCAAACAGGTACATCTACAGACCTCCAGTATCTAACAGGTACATCTACAGTCCCCCAGTATCTAACAGGTACATCTACAGTCCCCCCAGTATCTAACAGGTACATCTACAGTCCCCCCAGTATCTAACAGGTACATCTACAGTCCCCCCAGTATCTAACAGGTACATCTACAGTCCCCCAGTATCTAACAGGTACATCTACAGTCCTCCAGTATCTAACAGGTACATCTACAGTCCCCCAGTATCTAACAGGTTAACAGGTACATCTACAGTCCCCCCAGTATCTAACAGGTACATCTACAGTCCCCCAGTATCTAACAGGTACATCTACAGTCCTCCAGTATCTAACAGGTACATCTACAGTCTCCCAGTATCTAACAGGTACATCTACAGTCTCCCAGTATCTAACAGGTTAACAGGTACATCTACAGTCCCCCAGTATCTAACAGGTTAACAGGTACATCTACAGTCCCCCAGTATCTAACAGGTTAACAGGTACATCTACAGTCCTCCAGTATCTAACAGGTACATCTACAGTCTCCCAGTATCTAACAGGTACATCTACAGTCTCCCAGTATCTAACAGGTTAAAAGGTACATCTACAGTCCCCCCAGTATCTAACAGGTACATCTACAGTCCCCCCAGTATCTAACAGGTACATCTACAGTCTCCCAGTATCTAACAGGTTAAAAGGTACATCTACAGTTCCCCCAGTATCTAACAGGTACATCTACAGTCCCCCCAGTATCTAACAGGTACATCTACAGTCCCCCAGTATCTAACAGGTACATCTACAGCCCTCCAGTATCTAACAGGTACATCTACAGTCCCCCCAGTATCTAACAGGTACATCTACAGTCCCCCAGTATCTAACAGGTACATCTACAGCCCTCCAGTATCTAACAGGTACATCTACAGTTCCCCAGTATCTAACAGGTACATCTACAGCCCTCCAGTATCTAACAGGTACATCTACAGTCCCCCCAGTATCTAACAGGTACATCCACAGTCCCCCAGTATCTAACAGGTACATCTACAGTCCTCCAGTATCTAACAGGTACATCTACAGTCCCCCCAGTATCTAACAGGTACATCTACAGTCCCCCCCAGTATCTAACAGGTACATCTACAGTCCTCCAGTATCTAACAGGTACATCTACAGTCCCCCCAGTATCTAACAGGTACATCTACAGTCCCCCAGTATCTAAAAGGTACATCTACAGTCCCCCCAGTATCTAACAGGTACATCTACAGTCCCCCAGTATCTAAAAGGTACATCTACAGTTCCCCAGTATCTAACAGGTACATCTACAGTCTCCCAGTATCTAACAGGTACATCTACAGTCTCCCAGTATCTAACAGGTTAAAAGGTACATCTACAGTCCCCCCAGTATCTAACAGGTACATCTACAGTCCCCCCAGTATCTAACAGGTACGTCTACAGTCTCCCAGTATCTAACAGGTTAAAAGGTACATCTACAGTCCCCCAGTATCTAACAGGTACATCTACAGTCCCCCCAGTATCTAACAGGTACATCTACAGTCCCCCAGTATCTAAAAGGTACATCTACAGTCCCCCCAGTATCTAACAGGTACATCTACAGTCCCCCAGTATCTAACAGGTACATCTACAGTCCCCCCAGTATCTAACAGGTACGTCTACAGTCTCCCAGTATCTAACAGGTTAAAAGGTACATCTACAGTCCCCCAGTATCTAACAGGTACATCTACAGTCCCCCCAGTATCTAACAGGTACATCTACAGTCCCCCCAGTATCTAACAGGTACATCTACAGTCCCCCAGTATCTAACAGGTACATCTACAGTCCCCCCAGTATCTAACAGGTACATCTACAGTCTCCCAGTATCTAACAGGTTAAAAGGTACATCTACAGTCCCCCAGTATCTAACAGGTACATCTACAGTCCCCCCAGTATCTAACAGGTACATCTACAGTTCCCCAGTATCTAACAGGTACATCTACAGTTCCCCAGTATCAAACAGGTACATCTACAGTCCCCCCAGTATCTAACAGGTACATCTACAGTTCCCCAGTATCTAACAGGTACATCTACAGTTCCCCAGTATCAAACAGGTACATCTACAGACCTCCAGTATCTAACAGGTACATCTACAGTCCCCCAGTATCTAACAGGTACATCTACAGTCCCCCCAGTATCTAACAGGTACATCTAAAGTCCCCCCAGTATCTAACAGGTACATCTACAGTCCCCCCAGTATCTAACAGGTACATCTACAGTCCCCCAGTATCTAACAGGTACATCTACAGTCCTCCAGTATCTAACAGGTACATCTACAGTCCCCCAGTATCTAACAGGTTAACAGGTACATCTACAGTCCCCCCAGTATCTAACAGGTACATCTACAGTCCCCCAGTATCTAACAGGTACATCTACAGTCCTCCAGTATCTAACAGGTACATCTACAGTCTCCCAGTATCTAACAGGTACATCTACAGTCTCCCAGTATCTAACAGGTTAACAGGTACATCTACAGTCCCCCAGTATCTAACAGGTTAACAGGTACATCTACAGTCCCCCAGTATCTAACAGGTTAACAGGTACATCTACAGTCCTCCAGTATCTAACAGGTACATCTACAGTCTCCCAGTATCTAACAGGTACATCTACAGTCTCCCAGTATCTAACAGGTTAAAAGGTACATCTACAGTCCCCCCAGTATCTAACAGGTACATCTACAGTCCCCCCAGTATCTAACAGGTACATCTACAGTCTCCCAGTATCTAACAGGTTAAAAGGTACATCTACAGTTCCCCCAGTATCTAACAGGTACATCTACAGTCCCCCCAGTATCTAACAGGTACATCTACAGTCCCCCAGTATCTAACAGGTACATCTACAGCCCTCCAGTATCTAACAGGTACATCTACAGTCCCCCCAGTATCTAACAGGTACATCTACAGTCCCCCAGTATCTAACAGGTACATCTACAGCCCTCCAGTATCTAACAGGTACATCTACAGTTCCCCAGTATCTAACAGGTACATCTACAGCCCTCCAGTATCTAACAGGTACATCTACAGTCCCCCCAGTATCTAACAGGTACATCTACAGTCCCCCAGTATCTAACAGGTACATCTACAGTCCTCCAGTATCTAACAGGTACATCTACAGTCCCCCCAGTATCTAACAGGTACATCTACAGTCCCCCCCAGTATCTAACAGGTACATCTACAGTCCTCCAGTATCTAACAGGTACATCTACAGTCCCCCCAGTATCTAACAGGTACATCTACAGTCCCCCAGTATCTAACAGGTACATCTACAGTCCTCCAGTATCTAACAGGTACATCTACAGTCCCCCAGTATCTAACAGGTACATCTGCAGTCCCCCCAGTATCTAACAGGTACATCTACAGTCCCCCAGTATCTAAAAGGTACATCTACAGTCCCCCCAGTATCTAACAGGTACATCTACAGTCCCCCAGTATCTAACAGGTACATCTACAGTCTCCCAGTATCTAACAGGTACATCTACAGTCTCCCAGTATCTAACAGGTTAAAAGGTACATCTACAGTCCCCCCAGTATCTAACAGGTACATCTACAGTCCCCCCAGTATCTAACAGGTACGTCTACAGTCTCCCAGTATCTAACAGGTTAAAAGGTACATCTACAGTCCCCCAGTATCTAACAGGTACATCTACAGTCCCCCCAGTATCTAACAGGTACATCTACAGTCCCCCCAGTATCTAACAGGTACATCTACAGTCCCCCAGTATCTAACAGGTACATCTACAGTCCCCCCAGTATCTAACAGGTACATCTACAGTCTCCCAGTATCTAACAGGTTAAAAGGTACATCTACAGTCCCCCAGTATCTAACAGGTACATCTACAGTCCCCCCAGTATCTAACAGGTACATCTACAGTCCCCCCAGTATCTAACAGGTACATCTACAGTCCCCCCAGTATCTAACAGGTACATCTACAGTCACCCCCAGTATCTAACAGGTACATCTACAGTCCCCCAGTATCTAACAGGTACATCTACAGTCCCCCAGTATCTAACAGGTACATCTACAGTCCCCCCAGTATCTAACAGGTACATCTACAGTCCTCCAGTATCTAACAGGTACATCTACAGTCCTCCAGTATCTAACAGGTACATCTACAGTCCCCCCAGTATCTAACAGATACATCTACAGTCCCCCCAGTATCTAACAGGTACATCTACAGTCCCCCAGTATCTAACAGGTACATCTACAGTCCCCCAGTATCTAACAGGTACATCTACAGTCCCCCAGTATCTAACAGGTACATCTACAGTCCCCCCAGTATCTAACAGGTACATCTACAGTCCCCCAGTATCTAACAGGTACATCTACAGTCCCCCCAGTATCTAACAGGTACATCTACAGTCCCCCCAGTATCTAACAGGTACATCTACAGTCCCCCCAGTATCTAACAGGTACATCTACAGTCACCCCCAGTATCTAACAGGTACATCTACAGTCCCCCAGTATCTAACAGGTACATCTACAGTCCCCCCAGTATCTAACAGGTACGTCTACAGTCTCCCAGTATCTAACAGGTTAAAAGGTACATCTACAGTCCCCCAGTATCTAACAGGTACATCTACAGTCCCCCCAGTATCTAACAGGTACATCTACAGTCTCCCAGTATCTAACAGGTACATCTACAGTCTCCCAGTATCTAACAGGTTAAAAGGTACATCTACAGTCCCCCTAGTATCTAACAGGTACATCTACAGTCCCCCCAGTATCTAACAGGTACGTCTACAGTCTCCCAGTATCTAACAGGTTAAAAGGTACATCTACAGTCCCCCCAGTATCTAACAGGTACATCTACAGTTCCCCAGTATCTAACAGGTACATCTACAGTTCCCCAGTATCAAACAGGTACATCTACAGACCTCCAGTATCTAACAGGTACATCTACAGTCCCCCAGTATCTAACAGGTACATCTACAGTCCCCCCAGTATCTAACAGGTACATCTAAAGTCCCCCCAGTATCTAACAGGTACATCTACAGTCCCCCCAGTATCTAACAGGTACATCTACAGTCCCCCAGTATCTAACAGGTACATCTACAGTCCTCCAGTATCTAACAGGTACATCTACAGTCCCCCAGTATCTAACAGGTTAACAGGTACATCTACAGTCCCCCCAGTATCTAACAGGTACATCTACAGTCCCCCAGTATCTAACAGGTACATCTACAGTCCTCCAGTATCTAACAGGTACATCTACAGTCTCCCAGTATCTAACAGGTACATCTACAGTCTCCCAGTATCTAACAGGTTAACAGGTACATCTACAGTCCCCCAGTATCTAACAGGTTAACAGGTACATCTACAGTCCCCCAGTATCTAACAGGTTAACAGGTACATCTACAGTCCTCCAGTATCTAACAGGTACATCTACAGTCTCCCAGTATCTAACAGGTACATCTACAGTCTCCCAGTATCTAACAGGTTAAAAGGTACATCTACAGTCCCCCCAGTATCTAACAGGTACATCTACAGTCCCCCCAGTATCTAACAGGTACATCTACAGTCTCCCAGTATCTAACAGGTTAAAAGGTACATCTACAGTTCCCCCAGTATCTAACAGGTACATCTACAGTCCCCCCAGTATCTAACAGGTACATCTACAGTCCCCCAGTATCTAACAGGTACATCTACAGCCCTCCAGTATCTAACAGGTACATCTACAGTCCCCCCAGTATCTAACAGGTACATCTACAGTCCCCCAGTATCTAACAGGTACATCTACAGCCCTCCAGTATCTAACAGGTACATCTACAGTTCCCCAGTATCTAACAGGTACATCTACAGCCCTCCAGTATCTAACAGGTACATCTACAGTCCCCCCAGTATCTAACAGGTACATCTACAGTCCCCCAGTATCTAACAGGTACATCTACAGTCCTCCAGTATCTAACAGGTACATCTACAGTCCCCCCAGTATCTAACAGGTACATCTACAGTCCCCCCCAGTATCTAACAGGTACATCTACAGTCCTCCAGTATCTAACAGGTACATCTACAGTCCCCCCAGTATCTAACAGGTACATCTACAGTCCCCCAGTATCTAACAGGTACATCTACAGTCCTCCAGTATCTAACAGGTACATCTACAGTCCCCCAGTATCTAACAGGTACATCTGCAGTCCCCCCAGTATCTAACAGGTACATCTACAGTCCCCCCAGTATCTAACAGGTACATCTACAGTCCCCCAGTATCTAAAAGGTACATCTACAGTCCCCCCAGTATCTAACAGGTACATCTACAGTCCCCCAGTATCTAACAGGTACATCTACAGTCTCCCAGTATCTAACAGGTACATCTACAGTCTCCCAGTATCTAACAGGTTAAAAGGTACATCTACAGTCCCCCCAGTATCTAACAGGTACATCTACAGTCCCCCCAGTATCTAACAGGTACGTCTACAGTCTCCCAGTATCTAACAGGTTAAAAGGTACATCTACAGTCCCCCAGTATCTAACAGGTACATCTACAGTCCCCCCAGTATCTAACAGGTACATCTACAGTCCCCCCAGTATCTAACAGGTACATCTACAGTCCCCCCAGTATCTAACAGGTACATCTACAGTCCCCCAGTATCTAACAGGTACATCTACAGTCCCCCCAGTATCTAACAGGTACATCTACAGTCTCCCAGTATCTAACAGGTTAAAAGGTACATCTACAGTCCCCCAGTATCTAACAGGTACATCTACAGTCCCCCCAGTATCTAACAGGTACATCTACAGTCCCCCCAGTATCTAACAGGTACATCTACAGTCCCCCCAGTATCTAACAGGTACATCTACAGTCACCCCCAGTATCTAACAGGTACATCTACAGTCCCCCAGTATCTAACAGGTACATCTACAGTCCCCCAGTATCTAACAGGTACATCTACAGTCCCCCCAGTATCTAACAGGTACATCTACAGTCCTCCAGTATCTAACAGGTACATCTACAGTCCTCCAGTATCTAACAGGTACATCTACAGTCCCCCCAGTATCTAACAGATACATCTACAGTCCCCCCAGTATCTAACAGGTACATCTACAGTCCCCCAGTATCTAACAGGTACATCTACAGTCCCCCAGTATCTAACAGGTACATCTACAGTCCCCCAGTATCTAACAGGTACATCTACAGTCCCCCCAGTATCTAACAGGTACATCTACAGTCCCCCAGTATCTAACAGGTACATCTACAGTCCCCCCAGTATCTAACAGGTACATCTACAGTCCCCCCAGTATCTAACAGGTACATCTACAGTCCCCCCAGTATCTAACAGGTACATCTACAGTCACCCCCAGTATCTAACAGGTACATCTACAGTCCCCCAGTATCTAACAGGTACATCTACAGTCCCCCCAGTATCTAACAGGTACATCTACAGTCCCCCAGTATCTAACAGGTACATCTACAGTCCCCCAGTATCTAACAGGTACATCTACAGTCCCCCAGTATCTAACAGGTACATCTACAGTCCCCCCAGTATCTAACAGGTACATCTACAGTCCCCCAGTATCTAACAGGTACATCTACAGTCCCCCCAGTATCTAACAGGTACATCTACAGTCCCCCCAGTATCTAACAGGTACATCTACAGTCCCCCCAGTATCTAACAGGTACATCTACAGTCCTCCAGTATCTAACAGGTACATCTACAGTCCCCCAGTATCTAACAGGTACATCTACAGTCCCCCAGTATCTAACAGGTACATCTACAGTTCCCCAGTATCTAACAGGTACATCTACAGTCCCCCCAGTATCTAACAGGTACATCTACAGTCCCCCCAGTATCTAACAGGTACATCTACAGTCCCCCCAGTATCTAAAAGGTACATCTGCAGTCCCCCCAGTATCTAACAGGTACATCTACAGTCCCCCAGTATCTAACAGGTACATCTACAGTCCTCCAGTATCTAACAGGTACATCTGCAGTCCCCCCAGTATCTAACAGGTACATCTACAGTCCCCCCAGTATCTAACAGGTACATCTACAGTCCCCCAGTATCTAACAGGTACATCTACAGTCCTCCAGTATCTAACAGGTACATCTACAGTCCCCCAGTATCTAACAGGTACATCTACAGTCCCCCAGTATCTAACAGGTACATCTACAGTCCCCCAGTATCTAACAGGTACATCTACAGTCCCCCAGTATCTAACAGGTACATCTACAGTCCTCCAGTATCTAACAGGTACATCTACAGTCCTCCAGTATCTAACAGGTACATCTACAGTCCTCCAGTATCTAACAGGTACATCTACAGTCCTCCAGTATCTAACACGTACATCTACAGTCCCCCCAGTATCTAAAAGGTACATCTACAGTCCCCCAGTATCTAACAGGTACATCTACAGTCCCCCCAGTATCTAACAGGTACATCTACAGTCCCCCCAGTATCTAACAGGTACATCTACAGTCCCCCCAGTATCTAACAGGTACATCTACAGTCCCCCCAGTATCTAACAGGTACATCTACAGATCTCCAGTATCTAACAGGTACATCTACAGTCCCCCCAGTATCTAACAGGTACATCTACAGTCCCCCCAGTATCTAACAGGTACATCTACAGTCCTCCAGTATCTAACAGGTACATCTACAGTCCCCCAGTATCTAACAGGTACATCTACAGTCCCCCAGTATCTAACAGGTACATCTACAGTCCCCCCAGTATCTAACAGGTACATCTACAGTCCCCCAGTATCTAACAGGTACATCTACAGTCCTCCAGTATCTAACAGGTACATCTACAGTCCCCCAGTATCTAACAGGTACATCTACAGTCCCCCCAGTATCTAACAGGTACATCTACAGTCCCCCCAGTATCTAACAGGTACATCTACAGTCCTCCAGTATCTAACAGGTACATCTACAGTCCTCCAGTATCTAACAGGTACATCTACAGTTCCCCAGTATCTAACAGGTACATCTACAGTTCCCCAGTATCTAAAAGGTACATCTACAGTCCCCCCAGTATCTCTCCTGTCCTGTCCATTCCTTTTCTTCATTCAGTCTTTTCTCTCCTCCACTCTGCTTCTCCTCCTCTCTCCTCTCCTGTAACAGTCTCCATTCCATTCTCAGAGAGGAGATTCTCCTGTAACAGTCTCCAGTCCATTCTCAGAGAGGAGATTCTCCTGTAACAGTCTCCAGTTCATATTCAGAGAGGAGATTATCCTGTAACAGTCTCCAGTCCATATTCAGAGAGGAGATTCTCCTGTAACAGTCTCCAGTCCATTCTCAGAGAGGAGATTCTCTTGTAACAGTCTCCAGTCCATTCTCAGAGAGGATAATCTCCTCTAACAGTCTCCAGTCCATTCTCAGAGATGAGATTCTCTTGTAACAGTCTCCAGTCCATTCTCAGAGAGGAGATTCTCCTGTAACAGTCTCCAGTCCATATTCAGAGAGGAGATTATCCTGTAACAGTCTCCAGTCCATTCTCAGAAAGGAGATTCTCCTGTAACAGTATCCAATCCATTCTCAGAGAGGAGATTCTCCTGTAACAGTCTCCAGTCCATATTCAGAGAGGAGATTCTCCTGTAACAGTCTCCAGTCCATATTCAGAGAGGAGATTATCCTGTAACAGTCTCCAGTCCATTCTCAGAGAGGGGTTTCTTCTGTAACAGTCTCCAATCCATATTCAGAGAGGAGATTCTCCTGTAACAGTCTCCAGTCCATATTCAGAGAGGAGATTCTCCTGTAACAGTCTCCAGTCCATATTCAGAGAGGAGATTCTCCTGTAACAGTCTCCAGTCCATATTCAGAGAGGAGATTATCCTGTAACAGTCTCTAGTCCATATTCAGAGAGGAGATTCTCCTGTAACAGTGTCCAGTCCATTCTCAGAGAGGAGATTCTCTTGTAACAGTCTCCAGTACATATTCAGAGAGGAGATTCTCCTGTAACAGTCTCCATCCAGTACATATTCAGAGAGGAGATTCTCCTGTAACAATCTCCAGTCTATATTCAGAGAGGAGATTCTCCTGTAACAGTCTCTAGTCCATTCTCA
The DNA here is from genome assembly GCF_057628025.1 of Oncorhynchus mykiss. NCBI lineage: Eukaryota > Metazoa > Chordata > Actinopteri > Salmoniformes > Salmonidae > Oncorhynchus > Oncorhynchus mykiss. Next base: position 1,854,716 of record NC_143036.1, read on the forward strand.
GAGAGGAGATTCTCCTGTAACAGTCTCCAGTCCATTCTCAGAGAGGAGATTCTCCTGTAACAAGCACTAAATAAACTTCAGTTAGTGCTAAATACGGCTGCTAGAATCCTGACTAGAACCAAAAAATTTGATCATATTACTCCAGTGCTAGCCTCTCTACACTGGCTTCCTGTCAAAGCAAGGGCTGATTTCAAGGTTTTACTGCTAACCTACAAAGCATTACATGGGCTTGCTCCTATCTATCTCTCTGATTTGGTCCTGCCGTACATACCTACACGTACGCTACGGTCACAAGACGCAGGCCTCCTAATTGTCCCTAGAATTTTTAAGCAAACAGCTGGAGGCAGGGCTTTCTCCTATAGAGCTCCATTTTTATGGAACGGTCTGCCTACCCATGTCAGAGACGCAAACTCGGTCTCAACCTTTAAGTCTCTACTGAAGACTCATCTCTTCAGTGGGTCATATGATTGAGTGTAGTCTGGCCCAGGAGTGGGAGGGTGAACGGAAAGGCTCTGGAGCAACGAACCACCCTTGCTGTCTCTGCCTGGCCGGTTCCCCTCTTTCCACTGGGATTCTCTGCCTCTAACCCTATTACAGGGGCTGAGTCACTGGCTTTACTGGGGCTCTCTCATGCCGTCCCTGGAGGAGGTGCGTCACCTGAGTGGGTTGAGTCACTGATGTGGTCATCCTGTCTGGGTTGGCGCCCCCCCCCCCCTTAAGTTGTGCCGTGGCGGAGGTCTTTGTGGGCTATACTCAGCCTTGTCTCAGGATGGTAAGTTGGTGGTTGAAGATATCCCTCTAGTGGTGTGGGGGCTGTGCTTTGGCAAAGTGGGTGGGGTTATATCCTTCCTGTTTGGCCCTGTCCGGGGGTGTCCTCGGAGTGGGCCACAGTGTCTCCTGACCCCTCCTGTCTCAGCCTCCAGTATTTATGCTGCAGTAGTTTATGTGTCGGGGGGCTAGGGTCAGTTTGTTATATCTGGAGTACTTCTCCTGTCCTATTCGGTGTCCTGTGTGAATCTAAGTGTGCGTTCTCTAATTCTCTCCTTCTCTCTTTCTCTTTCTCGGAGGACCTGAGCCCTAGGACCATGCCCCAGGACTACCTGACATGATGACTCCTTGCTGTCCCCAGTCCACCTGGCTGTGCTGCTGCTCCAGTTTCAACTGTTCTGCCTTATTATTATTCGACCATGCTGATCATTTATGAACATTTGAACATCTTGGCCATGTTCTGTTATAATCTCCACCCGGCACAGCCAGAAGAGGACTGGCCATCCCACATATGCTCTCTCTAATTCTCTCTTTCTTTCTCTCTCTCGGAGGACCTGAGCCCTAGGACCATGCCCCAGGAATACCTGACATGATGACTCCTTGCTGTCCCCAGTCCACCTGACTGTGCTGCTGCTCCAGTTTCAACTATTCTGCCTTATTATTATTCGACCATGCTGGTCATTTATGAACATTTGAACATCTTGACCATGTTTTGTTATAATCTCCACCCGGCACAGCCAGAAGAGGACTGGCCACCCCACATAGCCTGGTTCCTCTCTAGGTTTCTTCCTAGGTTTTGGCCTTTCTAGGGAGTTTTTCCTAGCCACCGTGCTTCTTCACCTGCATTGCTTGCTGTTTGGGGTTTTAGGCTGGGTTTCTGTACAGCACTTTGAGATATCAGCTGATGTACGAAGGGCTATATAAATAAATTTGATTGATTAACAGTCTCCAGTACATATTCAGAGAGGAGATTCTCCTGTAACAGTCTCCAGTACATATTCAGAGAGGAGATTCTCCTGTAACAGTCTCCAGTACATTTTCAGAGAGGAGATTATCCTGTAACAGTCTCCAGTACATATTCAGAGAGGAGATTCTCCTGTAACAGTCTCCAGTCCATTCTCAGAGAGGAGATTCTCCTGTAACAGTCTCCAGTCCATTCTCAGAGAGGAGATTCTCCTGTAACAGTCTCCAATCCATTCTCAGAGAGGGGTTTCTTCCACTGAGGAGAAACTCAGCTAAAGACATATAATCCATCTCAGTATTATTCTCCCCCAGGTGAACAAACTTTAATATCAAGATAATAATGATGAAATGAAAAGGCTCGGGAACCTTGAAAATTATATTGTGTACTGTGGTAATGAAGATAATATCATTTTTAGGATATGTCCAACAGGTGGCGTATGAAACACATTTTATTTGGCTCTCTGTTTTACAGTGCCATTATCTTCCCGTTCTCCTACCATTCTAGTTCAGTACATTCTACCGTTCTAGTTCAGTACATTCTACTATTGTTGTTCAGTACATTCTACAATTGTAGTTCAGTACATTCTACCACTCTAGTTCTGTACACTCTAGTTCAGTACATTCTAGTTCAGTACATTCTACAATTCTAGTTCAGTACATTCTACCATTCTAGTTCAGTACATTCTAGTTCAGTACATTCTACAATTGTAGTTCAGTACATTCTACCACTCTAGTTCAGTACATTCTACCACTCTAGTTCAGTACATTCTACCACTCTTGTTCAGTACACTCTAGTTCAGTACATTCTACCACTCTAGTTCTGTACACTCTAGTTCAGTACATTCTAGTTCAGTACATTCTACAATTCTAGTTCAGTACATTCTACAATTCTAGTTCAGTACATTCTAGTTCAGTACATTCTACAATTGTAGTTCAGTACATTCTACCACTCTAGTTCAGTACATTCTACCACTCTAGTTCAGTACATTCTACCACTCTTGTTCAGTACACTCTAGTTCAGTACATTCTATCACTCTTGTTCAGTACATTCTACCACTCTAGTTCAGTACATTCTACCATTCTAGTTCAGTACATTCTATCACTCTAGTTCAGTACATTCTACCACTCTAGTTCAGTACATTCTACCACTCTTGTTCAGTACATTCTATCACTCTAGTTCAGTACATTCTACCACTCTAGTTCAGTACATTCTATCACTCTAGTTCAGTACATTCTACCACTCTAGTTCAGTACATTCTACCATTCTAGTTCAGTACATTCTATCACTCTAGTTCAGTACATTCTATCACTCTAGTTCAGTACATTCTACCACTCTAGTTCAGTACATTCTACCATTCTAGTTCAGTACATTCTATCACTCTAGTTCAGTACATTCTATCACTCTAGTTCAGTACATTCTACCACTCTAGTTCAGTACATTCTATCACTCTAGTTCAGTACATTCTACCACTCTAGTTCAGTACATTCTACCACTCTAGTTCAGTACATTCTATCACTCTAGTTCAGTACATTCTACCACTCTAGTTCAGTACATTCTACCACTCTAGTTCAGTACATTCTATCACTCTAGTTCAGTACATTCTACCACTCTAGTTCAGTACATTCTACCACTCTAGTTCAGTACACTCTAGTTCAGTACATTCTACCATTCTAGTTCAGTACATTCTAGTTCAGTACATTCTACTATTGTAGTTCAGTACATTCTACCATTCTAGTTCAGTACATTCTAGTTCAGTACATTCTACAATTGTAGTTCAGTACATTCTACCACTCTAGTTCAGTACACTCTAGTTCAGTACATTCTAGTTCATTGCATTCTACAATTGTAGTTCAGTACATTCTACCACTCTAGTTCAGTACACTCTAGTTCAGTACATTCTAGTTCAGTACATTCTACCATTCTAGTTCAGTACATTCTAGTTCAGTACACTCTACAATTCTAGTTCAGTACACTCTAGTTCAGTACATTCTACCATTCTAGTTCAGTACATTCTACTATTGTAGTTCAGTACATTCTACCATTCTAGTTCAGTACATTCTAGTTCAGTACATTCTACTACTGTAATTCAGTACATTCTACCATTCTAGTTCAGTACATTCTACCATTCTAGTTCAGTACATTCTAGTTCAGTACACTCTACCATTCTAGTTCAGTACATTCTACCATTCTAGTTTAGTACATTCTAAAATTGTAGTTCAGTAAATTCTACCATTCTAGTTCAGTACATTCTAGGTCAGTACATTCTACCATTGTAGTTCAGTACATTCTACCATTCTAGTTCAGTTCATTCTACCATTGTAGTTCAGTAGATTCTACCATTCCAGTTCAGTACACTCTAGTTCAATTCATTCTACAATTATATTTCAGTACATTCTACCATTATAGTTCAGTACATTCTACTATTCTAGTTCAGTACATTCTAGTTCGGTACATTCTACTATTCTAGTTCAGTACATTCTACCATTCTAGTTCAGTACATTCTAGTTCGGTACATTCTACAATTCTAGTTCAGTACATTCTACCATTCTAGTTCAGTACATTCTACTATTCTAGTTCAGTACATTCTAGTTCGGTACATTCTACTATTCTAGTTCAGTACATTCTACCATTTTAGTTCAGTACATTCTAGTTCGGTACATTCTACAATTCTAGTTCAGTACATTCTACCATTCTAGTTAAGTACATTCTAGTTCAGTACATTCTAGTTCAGTATATTCTACTATTGTAGTTCAGTACATTCTAGTTCGGTACATTCTACCATTCTAGTTCAGTACATTCTACTATTCTAGTTCAGTACATTCTAGTTCGGTACATTCTACTATTCTAGTTCAGTACATTCAACCATTCTAGTTCAGTACACTCTAGTTCAGTACATTCTACCATTCTAGTTCAGTACATTCTACAATTCTAGTTCAGTACATTCTACCATTCTAGTTAAGTACATTCTAGTTCAGTACATTCTAGTTCAGTATATTCTACTATTGTAGTTCAGTACATTCTAGTTCGGTACATTCTTCCATTCTAGTTCAGTACATTCTACAATTCTAGTTCAGTACATTCTACCATTCTAGTTAAGTACATTCTAGTTCAGTACATTCTAGTTCAGTATATTCTACTATTGTAGTTCAGTACACTCTAGTTCAGTTCATTCTACAATTCTAGTTCAGTACATTCTACCATTCTAGTTCAGTACATTCTACTATTGTCGTTCAGTACATTCTACCATTCTAGTTCAGTATATTCTACTATTGTAGTTTAGTACATTCTACCATTCTAGTTCAGTACACTCTAGTTCAGTACATTGTACCATTCTAGTTCAGTACATTCTACCATTCTAGTTCAGTACATTCTAGTTCAGTACATTCTACCATTCTAGTTAAGTAAATTCTAGTTCAGTATATTATACTATTGTAGTTCAGTCCATTCTACCATTCTAGTTCAGTACACTCTAGTTCAGTACATTCTACAATTCTAGTTCAGTACATTCTACCATTCTAGTTCAGTACATTCTACAATTGTAGTTCAGTACATTCTAGTTCGGTACATTCTAGTTCAGTACATTCTAGTTCAGTACATTCTACCATTCTAGTTCAGTACATTCTACCACTCTAGTTCACTACATTCTACCATTCTAGTTCAGTACACTCTAGTTCAGTACATTCTACCATTCTAGTTCAGTACATTCTACCACTCTAGTTCAGTACATTCTAGTTCAGTACATTCTACCATTCTAGTTAAGTACATTCTAGTTCAGTATATTCTACTATTGTAGTTCAGTCCATTCTACCATTCTAGTTCAGTACACTCTAGTTCAGTACATTCTACAATTCTAGTTCAGTACATTCTACCATTCTAGTTCAGTACATTCTACTATTGTCGTTCAGTACATTCTACCATTCTAGTTCAGTTCATTCTACCATTGTAGTTCAGTAGATTCTACCATTCCAGTTCAGTACACTCTAGTTCAATTCATTCTACAATTATAGTTCAGTACATTCTACCATTATAGTTCAGTACATTCTACTATTCTAGTTCAGTACATTCTAGTTCGGTACATTCTACTATTCTAGTTCAGTACATTCTACCATTCTAGTTCAGTACACTCTAGTTCAGTACATTCTACCATTCTAGTTCAGTACATTCTACAATTCTAGTTCAGTACATTCTACCATTCTAGTTAAGTACATTCTAGTTCAGTACATTCTAGTTCAGTATATTCTACTATTGTAGTTCAGTACATTCTAGTTCGGTACATTCTACCATTCTAGTTCAGTACATTCTACTATTCTAGTTCAGTACATTCTAGTTCGGTACATTCTACTATTCTAGTTCAGTACATTCTACCATTCTAGTTCAGTACACTCTAGTTCAGTACATTCTACCATTCTAGTTCAGTACATTCTACAATTCTAGTTCAGTACATTCTACCATTCTAGTTAAGTACATTCTAGTTCAGTACATTCTAGTTCAGTATATTCTACTATTGTAGTTCAGTACATTCTAGTTCGGTACATTCTACCATTCTAGTTCAGTACATTCTACAATTCTAGTTCAGTACATTCTACCATTCTAGTTAAGTACATTCTAGTTCAGTACATTCTAGTTCAGTATATTCTACTATTGTAGTTTAGAACATTCTACCATTCTAGTTCAGTACACTCTAGTTCAGTACATTCTACCATTCTAGTTCAGTACATTCTACCATTCTAGTTCAGTACATTCTAGTTCAGTACATTCTACCATTCCAGTTAAGTAAATTCTAGTTCAGTATATTATACTATTGTAGTTCAGTCCATTCTACCATTCTAGTTCAGTACACTCTAGTTCAGTACATTCTACAATTCTAGTTCAGTACATTCTACCATTCTAGTTCAGTACATTCTACAATTGTAGTTCAGTACATTCTAGTTCGGTACATTCTAGTTCAGTACATTCTAGTTCAGTACATTCTACCATTCTAGTTCAGTACATTCTACCACTCTAGTTCAGTACATTCTACCATTCTAGTTCAGTACACTCTAGTTCAGTACATTCTACCATTCTAGTTCAGTACATTCTACCACTCTAGTTCAGTACATTCTAGTTCAGTACATTCTACCATTCTAGTTAAGTACATTCTAGTTCAGTATATTCTACTATTGTAGTTCAGTACATTCTACCATTCTAGTTCAGTACACTCTAGTTCAGTACATTCTACAATTCTAGTTCAGTACATTCTACCATTCTAGTTCAGTACATTCTACTATTGTCGTTCAGTACATTCTACCATTCTAGTTCAGTATATTCTACTATTGTAGTTCAGTACATTCTACCATTCTAGTTCAGTACACTCTAGTTCAGTACATTCTACCATTCTAGTTCAGTACATTCTACCATTCTAGTTCAGTACATTCTAGTTCAGTACATTCTACCATTCTAGTTAAGTACATTCTAGTACAGTATATTCTACTATTGTAGTTCAGTCCATTCTACCATTCTAGTTCAGTACACTCTAGTTCAGTACATTCTACAATTCTAGTTCAGTACATTCTACCATTCTAGTTCAGTACATTCTACTATTGTCGTTCAGTACATTCTACCATTCTAGTTCAGTACATTCTACCATTCTAGTTCAGTACATTCTACCATTCTAGTTCAGTACATTCTAGTTCAACACATTCTACTATTGTAGTTCAGTACATTCTACCATTCTAGTTCAGTACATTCTACTACTGTAGTTCAGTACATTCTACCATTCTAGTTCAGTACATTCTACTATTGTAGTTCAGTACATTCTACCATTCTAGTTCAGTACATTCTAGTTCAGTACATTCTACTACTGTAGTTCAGTACATTCTACCATTCTAGTTCAGTACATTCTAGTTCAGTACATTCTACTACTGTAGTTCAGTACATTCTACCATTCTAGTTCAGTTCATTCTACAATTATAGTTCAGTACATTCTACCATTATAGTTCAGTACATTCTACTATTCTAGTTCAGTACACTCTAGTTCAGTACATTCTACCATTCTAGTTCAGTACATTCTACAATTCTAGTTCAGTACATTCTACCTTTCTAGTTAAGTACATTCTAGTTCAGTACATTCTAGTTCAGTATATTCTACTATTGTAGTTAAGTACATTCTAGTTCGGTACATTCTACTATTGTAGATCAGTACATTCTACCATTCTAGTTCAGTACACTCTAGTTCAGTACATTCTACCATTCTAGTTCAGTACACTCTAGTTCAGTACATTCTACCATTCTAGTTCAGTACATTATACTATTCTGGTTCAGTACACTCTACCATTCTAGTTCAGTACACTCTAGTTCAGTACATTCTACCATTCTAGTTCAGTACATTCTACAATTCTAGTTCAGTACATTCTACCTTTCTAGTTAAGTACATTCTAGTTCAGTACATTCTAGTTCAGTATATTCTACTATTGTAGTTAAGTACATTCTAGTTCGGTACATTCTACTATTGTAGATCAGTACATTCTACCATTCTAGTTCAGTACACTCTAGTTCAGTACATTCTACCATTCTAGTTCAGTACACTCTAGTTCAGTACATTCTACCATTCTAGTTCAGTACATTCTACTATTCTGGTTCAGTACACTCTACCATTCTAGTTCAGTACATTCTACCACTCTAGTTCAGTACATTCTACCACTCTAGTTCAGTACATTCTATCACTCTAGTTCAGTACATTCTACCACTCTAGTTCAGTACATTCTACCACTCTAGTTCAGTACATTCTATCACTCTAGTTCAGTACATTCTACCACTCTAGTTCAGTACATTCTACCACTCTAGTTCAGTACACTCTAGTTCAGTACATTCTACCATTCTAGTTCAGTACATTCTAGTTCAGTACATTCTACTATTGTAGTTCAGTACATTCTACCATTCTAGTTCAGTACATTCTAGTTCAGTACATTCTACAATTGTAGTTCAGTACATTCTACCACTCTAGTTCAGTACACTCTAGTTCAGTACATTCTAGTTCATTGCATTCTACAATTGTAGTTCAGTACATTCTACCACTCTAGTTCAGTACACTCTAGTTCAGTACATTCTAGTTCAGTACATTCTACCATTCTAGTTCAGTACATTCTAGTTCAGTACACTCTACAATTCTAGTTCAGTACACTCTAGTTCAGTACATTCTACCATTCTAGTTCAGTACACTCTAGTTCAGTACATTCTACAATTCTAGTTCAGTACATTCTACAATTGTAGTTCAGTACATTCTAGTTCGGTACATTCTAGTTCAACACATTCTACTATTGTAGTTCAGTACATTCTACCATTCTAGTTCAGTACATTCTAGTTCAGTACATTCTACTACTGTAGTTCAGTACATTCTACCATTCTAGTTCAGTACATTCTACTATTGTAGTTCAGTACATTCTACCATTCTAGTTCAGTACATTCTAGTTCAGTACATTCTACTACTGTAATTCAGTACATTCTACCATTCTAGTTCAGTACATTCTACCATTCTAGTTCAGTACATTCTAGTTCAGTACACTCTACCATTCTAGTTCAGTACATTCTACCATTCTAGTTTAGTACATTCTAAAATTGTAGTTCAGTAAATTCTACCATTCTAGTTCAGTACATTCTAGGTCAGTACATTCTACCATTGCAGTTCAGTACATTCTACCATTCTAGTTCAGTTCATTCTACCATTGTAGTTCAGTAGATTCTACCATTCCAGTTCAGTACACTCTAGTTCAATTCATTCTACAATTATATTTCAGTACATTCTACCATTATAGTTCAGTACATTCTACTATTCTAGTTCAGTACATTCTAGTTCGGTACATTCTACTATTCTAGTTCAGTACATTCTACCATTCTAGTTCAGTACATTCTAGTTCGGTACATTCTACAATTCTAGTTCAGTACATTCTACCATTCTAGTTCAGTACATTCTACTATTCTAGTTCAGTACATTCTAGTTCGGTACATTCTACTATTCTAGTTCAGTACATTCTACCATTTTAGTTCAGTACATTCTAGTTCGGTACATTCTACAATTCTAGTTCAGTACATTCTACCATTCTAGTTCAGTACACTCTAGTTCAGTACATTCTACCATTCTAGTTCAGTACATTCTACAATTCTAGTTCAGTACACTCTAGTTCAGTACATTCTACCATTCTAGTTCAGTACATTCTAGTTCAGTATATTCTACTATTGTAGTTCAGTACATTCTAGTTCGGTACATTCTACCATTCTAGTTCAGTACATTCTACTATTCTAGTTCAGTACATTCTAGTTCGGTACATTCTACTATTCTAGTTCAGTACATTCAACCATTCTAGTTCAGTACACTCTAGTTCAGTACATTCTACCATTCTAGTTCAGTACATTCTACAATTCTAGTTCAGTACATTCTACCATTCTAGTTAAGTACATTCTAGTTCAGTACATTCTAGTTCAGTATATTCTACTATTGTAGTTCAGTACATTCTAGTTCGGTACATTCTTCCATTCTAGTTCAGTACATTCTACAATTCTAGTTCAGTACATTCTACCATTCTAGTTAAGTACATTCTAGTTCAGTACATTCTAGTTCAGTATATTCTACTATTGTAGTTCAGTACACTCTAGTTCAGTTCATTCTACAATTCTAGTTCAGTACATTCTACCATTCTAGTTCAGTACATTCTACTATTGTCGTTCAGTACATTCTACCATTCTAGTTCAGTATATTCTACTATTGTAGTTTAGTACATTCTACCATTCTAGTTCAGTACACTCTAGTTCAGTACATTGTACCATTCTAGTTCAGTACATTCTACCATTCTAGTTCAGTACATTCTAGTTCAGTACATTCTACCATTCTAGTTCAGTACATTCTACCACTCTAGTTCACTACATTCTACCATTCTAGTTCAGTACACTCTAGTTCAGTACATTCTACCATTCTAGTTCAGTACATTCTACCACTCTAGTTCAGTACATTCTAGTTCAGTACATTCTACCATTCTAGTTAAGTACATTCTAGTTCAGTATATTCTACTATTGTAGTTCAGTACATTCTACCATTCTAGTTCAGTACACTCTAGTTCAGTACATTCTACAATTCTAGTTCAGTACATTCTACCATTCTAGTTCAGTACATTCTACTATTGTCGTTCAGTACATTCTACCATTCTAGTTCAGTTCATTCTACCATTGTAGTTCAGTAGATTCTACCATTCCAGTTCAGTACACTCTAGTTCAATTCATTCTACAATTATAGTTCAGTACATTCTACCATTATAGTTCAGTACATTCTACTATTCTAGTTCAGTACATTCTAGTTCGGTACATTCTACTATTCTAGTTCAGTACATTCTACCATTCTAGTTCAGTACACTCTAGTTCAGTACATTCTACCATTCTAGTTCAGTACATTCTACAATTCTAGTTCAGTACATTCTACTATTCTAGTTCAGTACATTCTAGTTCGGTACATTCTACTATTCTAGTTCAGTACATTCTACCATTCTAGTTCAGTACACTCTAGTTCAGTACATTCTACCATTCTAGTTCAGTACATTCTACAATTCTAGTTCAGTACATTCTACCATTCTAGTTAAGTACATTCTAGTTCAGTACATTCTAGTTCAGTATATTCTACTATTGTAGTTCAGTACATTCTAGTTCGGTACATTCTACCATTCTAGTTCAGTACATTCTACTATTCTAGTTCAGTACATTCTAGTTCGGTACATTCTACTATTCTAGTTCAGTACATTCTACCATTCTAGTTCAGTACACTCTAGTTCAGTACATTCTACCATTCTAGTTCAGTACATTCTACAATTCTAGTTCAGTACATTCTACCATTCTAGTTAAGTACATTCTAGTTCAGTACATTCTAGTTCAGTATATTCTACTATTGTAGTTCAGTACATTCTAGTTCGGTACATTCTACCATTCTAGTTCAGTACATTCTACAATTCTAGTTCAGTACATTCTACCATTCTAGTTAAGTACATTCTAGTTCAGTACATTCTAGTTCAGTATATTCTACTATTGTAGTTCAGTACACTCTAGTTCAGTTCATTCTACAATTCTAGTTCAGTACATTCTACCATTCTAGTTCAGTACATTCTACTATTGTTGTTCAGTACATTCTACCATTCTAGTTCAGTATATTCTACTATTGTAGTTTAGTACATTCTACCATTCTAGTTCAGTACACTCTAGTTCAGTACATTCTACCATTCTAGTTCAGTACATTCTACCATTCTAGTTCAGTACATTCTAGTTCAGTACATTCTACCATTCTAGTTAAGTAAATTCTAGTTCAGTATATTATACTATTGTAGTTCAGTCCATTCTACCATTCTAGTTCAGTACACTCTAGTTCAGTACATTCTACAATTCTAGTTCAGTACATTCTACCATTCTAGTTCAGTACATTCTACAATTGTAGTTCAGTACATTCTAGTTCGGTACATTCTAGTTCAGTACATTCTAGTTCAGTACATTCTACCATTCTAGTTCAGTACATTCTACCACTCTAGTTCAGTACATTCTACCATTCTAGTTCAGTACACTCTAGTTCAGTACATTCTACCATTCTAGTTCAGTACATTCTACCACTCTAGTTCAGTACATTCTAGTTCAGTACATTCTACCATTCTAGTTAAGTACATTCTAGTTCAGTATATTCTACTATTGTAGTTCAGTACATTCTACCATTCTAGTTCAGTACACTCTAGTTCAGTACATTCTACAATTCTAGTTCAGTACATTCTACCATTCTAGTTCAGTACATTCTACTATTGTCGTTCAGTACATTCTACCATTCTAGTTCAGTATATTCTACTATTGTAGTTCAGTACATTCTACCATTCTAGTTCAGTACACTCTAGTTCAGTACATTCTACCATTCTAGTTCAGTACATTCTACCATTCTAGTTCAGTACATTCTAGTTCAGTACATTCTACCATTCTAGTTCAGTACATTCTACCATTCTAGTTCAGTACATTCTACCATTCTAGTTCAGTACATTCTAGTTCAACACATTCTACTATTGTAGTTCAGTACATTCTACCATTCTAGTTCAGTACATTCTACTACTGTAGTTCAGTACATTCTACCATTCTAGTTCAGTACATTCTACTATTGTAGTTCAGTACATTCTACCATTCTAGTTCAGTACATTCTAGTTCAGTACATTCTACTACTGTAGTTCAGTACATTCTACCATTCTAGTTCAGTACATTCTAGTTCAGTACATTCTACTACTGTAGTTCAGTACATTCTACCATTCTAGTTCAGTTCATTCTACAATTATAGTTCAGTACATTCTACCATTATAGTTCAGTACATTCTACTATTCTAGTTCAGTACATTCTACCATTCTAGTTCAGTACACTCTAGTTCAGTACATTCTACCATTCTAGTTCAGTACATTCTACAATTCTAGTTCAGTACATTCTACCTTTCTAGTTAAGTACATTCTAGTTCAGTACATTCTAGTTCAGTATATTCTACTATTGTAGTTAAGTACATTCTAGTTCGGTACATTCTACTATTGTAGATCAGTACATTCTACCATTCTAGTTCAGTACACTCTAGTTCAGTACATTCTACCATTCTAGTTCAGTACACTCTAGTTCAGTACATTCTACCATTCTAGTTCAGTACATTCTACTATTCTGGTTCAGTACAATCTACCATTCTAGTTCAGTACACTCTAGTTCAGTACATTCTACCATTCTAGTTCAGTACATTCTACAATTCTAGTTCAGTACATTCTACCTTTCTAGTTAAGTACATTCTAGTTCAGTACATTCTAGTTCAGTATATTCTACTATTGTAGTTAAGTACATTCTAGTTCGGTACATTCTACTATTGTAGATCAGTACATTCTACCATTCTAGTTCAGTACACTCTAGTTCAGTACATTCTACCATTCTAGTTCAGTACACTCTAGTTCAGTACATTCTACCATTCTAGTTCAGTACATTCTACTATTCTGGTTCAGTACACTCTACCATTCTAGGTCAGTACATTCTACCATTCTAGTTCAGTACACTCTAGTTCAGTACATTCTGCCATTCTAGTTCAGTACATTCTACAATTCTAGTTCAGTACATTCTACCATTCTAGTTAAGTACATTCTAGTTCAGTACATTCTAGTTCAGTACATTCTAGTTCAGTATATTCTACTATTGTAGTTCAGTACATTCTACCATTCTAGTTCAGTACATTCTAGTTCAGTACATTCTAGTTCAGTACATTCTAGTTCAGTACATTCTACAATTCTAGTTCAGTACATTCTACCATTCTAGTTCAGTACATTCTAGTTCAGTACATTCTACAAGTCTAGTTCAGTACATTCTACCATTCTAGTTCAGTACATTCTACCATTCTAGTTTAGTACATTCTACAATTGTAGTTCAGTAAATTCTACCATTCTAGTTCAGTACATTCTGCCATTCTAGTTTAGTACATTCTACAATTGTAGTTCAGTAAATTTTACCATTCTAGTTCAGTACATTCTAGGTCAGTACATTCTACTATTGTAGTTCAGTACATTCTACCATTCTAGTTCAGTACATTCTACCATTGTAGTTCAGTACATTCTACCATTCTAGTTCAGTTCATTCTACAATTATAGTTCAGTACATTCTAACATTATAGTTCAGTACATTCTACTATTCTAGTTCAGTACATTCTACCATTCTAGTTCAGTACACTCTAGTTCAGTACATTCTGCCATTCTAGTTCAGTACATTCTACAATTCTAGTTCAGTACATTCTACCATTCTAGTTAAGTACATTCTAGTTCAGTACATTCTAGTTCAGTATATTCTACTATTGTAGTTCAGTACATTCTAGTTCGGTACATTCTACTATTGTAGATCAGTACATTCTACCATTCTAGTTAAGTACATTCTAGTTCAGTACATTGTAGTTCAGTACATCCTACCATTCTAGTTCAGTACATTCTAGTTCAGTACATTCTACCATTCCAGTTAAGTACATTCTAGTTCAGTACATTCTAGTTCAGTATATTCTACTATTGTAGTTCAGTACATTCTAGTTCAGTACATTCTACCATTCTAGTTCAGTACATTCTAGTTCAGTACATTCTACCATTCTAGTTCAGTACATTCTAGTTCAGTACATTCTACCATTCTAGTTCAGTTCATTCTACAATTATAGTTCAGTACATTCTAACATTATAGTTCAGTACATTCTAGTTCAGTACATTCTACCATTATAGTTCAGTACATTCTACCATTCTAGTTCAGTACATTCTAGTTCAGTACATTCTACCATTCTAGTTCAGCACATTCTAGTTCAGTACATTCTACCATTCTAGTTCAGTTCATTCTACAATTATAGTTCAGTACATTCTAACATTATAGTTCAGTACATTCTACTATTCTAGTTCAGTACATTCTACCATTCTAGTTCAGTACACTCTAGTTCAGTACATTCTGCCATTCTAGTTCAGTACATTCTACAATTCTAGTTCAGTACATTCTACCATTCTAGTTAAGTACATTCTAGTTCAGTATATTCTACTATTGTAGTTCAGTACATTCTAGTTCAGTACATTCTACCATTCTAGTTCAGTACATTCTAGTTCAGTATATTCTACTATTGTAGTTCAGTACATTCTAGTTCAGTACATTCTACCATTCTAGTTCAGTACATTCTACCATTCTAGTTCAGTACATTCTAGTTCAGTACATTCTACAATTCTAGTTCAGTACACTCTAGTTCAGTACATTCTACCATTCTAGTTCAGTACATTCTACTATTGTAGTTCAGTACATTCTACCATTGTAGTTCAGTACATTCTACCATTGTAGTTCAGTACATTCTAGGTCAGTATATTCGAGTTCAGTACATTCTACCATTCTAGTTCAGTACATTCTACAATTCTAGTTCAGTACATTCTACTATTGTAGTTCAGTACATTCTACCATTCTAGTTCAGTACATTCTACCATTCTAGTTCAGTACATTCTAGGTCAGTACATTCGAGTTCAGTACGTTCTACCATTCTAGTTCAGTACATTCTACCATTCTAGTTCAGTACATTCTACTATTGTAGTTAAGTACACTTTAGAAAACTACATTCTACCATTCTAGTTCAGTACATTCTAGTTCAGTACATTCTAGTTCAATACACTCTACCATTCTAGTTCAGTACATTCTACCATTCTAGTTCAGTACATTCTACTATTCTAGTTCAGTACGTTCTACCATTCTAGTTCAGTACATTCTACCATTCTAGTTCAGTACATTCTACCATTCTAAATCAGTACATTCTACCATTTAGTTCAGTACATTCTACCATTCTAGTTCAGTACATTCTACCATTCTAGTTCAGTACATTCTACCATCCGAGTTCAGTACATTTGAGTTCAGTACATTCGAGTTCAGTACATTCTACCATTCAAGTTCAGTACATTCTAGTTCAGTACATTCTAGTTCAGTACATTCAAGTTCAACACATTCTACTATTGTAGTTCAGTACATTCTACCATTCTAGTTCAGTACATTCTAGTTCAACACATTCTACTATTGTAGTTCAGTACATTCTACCATTCTAGTTCAGTACATTCTAGTTCAACACATTCTACTATTGTAGTTCAGTACATTCTACCATTCTAGTTCAGTACATTCTAGTTTAGTACATTCTGTGAGTAACTGTAATTGCTTCGCTACTATGGCCTATTTATTGCCTTATCACTCTGACATGTTACCACGGTAACCCCATTACCACCACACAGGAAAGTATAACCACTCTGACATGTTACCATGGTAACCCCATTACCACCACACAGGAAAGTATAACCACTCTGACATGTTACCATGGTAACCCCATTACCACCACACAGGAAGGTATGACCACTCTGACATGTTACCACGGTAACCCCATTACCAGCAGACAAAATGCCAATAGACACAGTATCTGTATCATAGGGTAATGACAATGAAAGGTGAAAGGTGAACATTGTTATATTAAAGGGTTGATTGTTTGACATGTACCTGTTACTACATTTGAAAGTTATCAAAACACTTAGTTTTGGATATCTACATAAATTCAGTGATTGCATTCGTCTCATATTACTCTGTAAACTACTGACCTATTGAAAGCTTCCTTCAGCATCTCGTCATACATCTGTAGTTATTTAGCTCAACCTGGAGGATGTTTAGGGGGGGAGACAGCTGCTGGCAAGGTTCTGACAGGTGGGTGTGTCTTGCTGGTGGCAAGGAAACACCCACATCAAACCACACCCCCATGCTAACTCACGTTTGGCTTCCATCATTGCCACCAGCATTTCTCGAGGAGAAAAACAACGGGGCCAAATCAGTTCCCGTTTAACACATACAGACCCAGAATTTAAGCATTTGACCAATAGACTTTAGTTCTGGGTTAACTGAAATGAAGGCAACAGTAATGACAACGCCAGCGAACCTATGACACACAAAGACCTTATAATGATTAGTGGGACTGTGTCAGTGTTGTAGATTATAGAGGTTAGAAGGGGAGTGGACAGTGTCAGTGTTGTAGATTATAGAGGTTAGAAGGGGAGTGGACAGTGTCAGTGTTGTAGATTATAGAGGATAGAAGGGGAGTTGACAGTGTCAGTGTTGTAGATTATAGAGGTTAGAAGGGGAGTGGACAGTGTCAGTGTTGTAGATTATAGAGGTTAGAAGGGGAGTGGACAGTGTCAGTGCTGTAGATTATAGAGGTTAGAAGGGGAGTGGACAGTGTCAGTGTTGTAGATTATAGAGGTTAGAAGGGGAGTGGACAGTGTCAGTGTTGTAGATTATAGAGGATAGAAGGGGAGTTGACAGTGTCAGTGTTGTAGATTATAGAGGTTAGAAGGGGAGTGGACAGTGTCAGTGTTGTAGATTATAGAGGTTAGAAGGGGAGTGGACAGTGTCAGTGCTGTAGATTATAGAGGTTAGAAGGGGAGTGGACAGTGTCAGTGTTGTAGATTAGAGGTTAGAAGGGGAGTGGACAGTGTCAGTGTTGTAGATTAGAGATTAGAAGGGGAGTGGACAGTGTCAGTGTTGTAGATTATAGAGGTTAGAAGGGGAGTGGACAGTGTCAGTTTTGTAGATTATAGAGGTTAGAAGGGGAGTGGACAGTGTCAGTGCTGTAGATTATAGAGGTTAGAAGGGGAGTGGACAGTGTCAGTGTTGTAGATTATAGAGGATAGAAGGGGAGTGGACAGTGTCAGTGTTGTAGATTATAGAGGTTAGAAGGGGAGTGGACAGTGTCAGTGTTGTAGATTATAGAGGTTAGAAGGGGAGTGGACAGTGTCAGTGTTGTAGATTATAGAGGTTAGAAGGGGAGTGGACAGTGTCAGTGCTGTAGATTAGAGGTTAGAAGGGGAGTGGACAGTGTTAGTGCTGTAGATTAGAGGTTAGAAGGGGAGTGGACAGTGTCAGTGCTGTAGATTAGAGATTAGAAGAGGAGTGGACAGTGTCAGTGCTGTACATTATAGAGGTTAGAAGGGGAGTGGACAGTGTCAGTGCTGTAGATTATAGAGGATAGAAAGGGAATGGACAGTGTCAGTGCTGTAGATTAGAGGTTAGAAGGGGAGTGGACAGTGTCAGTGCTGTAGATTATAGAGGTTAGAAGGGGAGTGGACAGTGTCAGTGTTGTAGATTATAGAGGTTAGAAGGGGAGTGGACAGTGTCAGTGTTGTAGATTATAGAGGTTAGAAGGGGAGTGGACAGTGTCAGTGCTGTAGATTAGAGGTTAGAAGGGGAGTGGACAGTGTTAGTGCTGTAGATTAGAGGTTAGAAGGGGAGTGGACAGTGTCAGTGCTGTAGATTAGAGATTAGAAGAGGAGTGGACAGTGTCAGTGCTGTACATTATAGAGGTTAGAAGGGGAGTGGACAGTGTCAGTGCTGTAGATTATAGAGGATAGAAAGGGAATGGACAGTGTCAGTGCTGTAGATTAGAGGTTAGAAGGGGAGTGGACAGTGTCAGTGCTGTAGATTAGAGATTAGAAGGGGAGTGGACAGTGTCAGTGCTGTAAATTATAGAGGTTAGAAGGGGAGTGGACAGTGTCAGTGCTGTAGATTATAGAGGTTAGAAGGGGAGTGGACAGTGTCAGTGTTGTAGATTAGAGATTAGAAGGGGAGTGGACAGTGTCAGTGTTGTAGATTATAGAGGTTACAAGGGGAGTGGACAGTGTCAGTGTTGTAGATTAGAGATTAGTAAGGGAGTGGACAGTGTCAGTGTTGTAGATTATAGAGGATAGAAGGGGAGTGGACAGTGTCAGTGCTGTAGATTATAGAGGATAGAAGGGGAGTGGACAGTGTCAGTGCTGTAGATTATAGAGGATAGAAGGGGAGTGGACAGTGTCAGTGTTGTAGATTATAGAGGTTAGAAGGGGAGTGGACAGTGTCAGTGTTGTAGATTATAGAGGTTAGAAGGGGAGTGGACAGTGTCAGTGTTGTAGATTAGAGATTAGAAGGGGAGTGGACAGTGTCAGTGCTGTAGATTATAGAGGTTAGAAGGGGAGTGGACAGTGTCAGTGTTGTAGATTATAGAAGTTAGAAGGGGAGTGGACAGTGTCAGTGTTGTAGATTAGAGGTTAGAAGGGGAGTGGACAGTGTCAGTGTTGTAGATTAGAGATTAGAAGGGGAGTGGACAGTGTCAGTGCTGTAGATTATAGAGGTTAGAAGGGGAGTGGACAGTGTCAGTGCTGTAGATTATAGAGGTTAGAAGGGGAGTGGACAGTGTCAGTGTTGTAGATTAGAGGTTAGTAGGGGAGTGGACAGTGTCAGTACTGTAGATTATAGAGGTTAGAAGGGGAGTGGACAGTGTCAGTGTTGTAGATTATAGAGGTTAGAAGGGGAGTGGACAGTGTCAGTGCTGTAGATTATAGAGGTTAGAAGGGGAGTGGACAGTGTCAGTGCTGTAGATTAGAGGTTAGAAGGGGAGTGGACAGTGTCAGTGTTGTAGATTATAGAGGTTAGTAGGGGAGTGGACAGTGTCAGTGCTGTAGATTAGAGGTTAGAAGGGGAGTGGACAGTGTCAGTGCTGTAGATTACTTGTTAGAAGGGGAGTGGACAGTGTCAGTGCTGTAGATTAGAGGTTAGAAGGGGAGTGGACAGTGTCAGTGCTGTAGATTACTTGTTAGACGGGGAGTGGACAGTGTCAGTGCTGTAGATTATAGAGGTTAGAAGGGGAGTGGACAGTGTCAGTGCTGTAGATTATAGAGGATAGAAGGGGAGTGGACAGTGTCAGTGCTGTAGATTATAGAGGTTAGAAGGGGAGTGGACAGTGTCAGTGCTGTAGATTATAGAGGATAGAAGGGGAGTGGACAGTGTCAGTGCTGTAGATTATAGAGGTTAGAAGGGGAGTGGACAGTGTCAGTGTTGTAGATTATAGAGGTTAGAAGGGGAGTGGACAGTGTCAGTGCTGTAGATTATAGAGGTTAGAAGGGGAGTGGACAGTGTCAGTACTGTAGATTATAGAGGTTAGAAGGGGAGTGGACAGTGTCAGTGCTGTAGATTACTTGTTAGAAGGGGAGTGGACAGTGTCAGTGCTGTAGATTAGATGTTAGAAGGGGGCTGGTGGATAGTGGTTTAGCAGATGGTTTACCATAAAGCAGATTACCTGAGCCCTCACATCGAGAGGCCTCATGAGTTGGGTAGAAAGAAAAATATATATTCAAATGATTTGTCAGACATGGAGGAATGTAGAAAATCTGTCTTCTCGCGAAAACGTCTATAACGTATATAGTTTCCCAACTGTTTGGCCTAAAAAATATATATGATTCTCTTATGAACATGATGGTGTTCTCCTTTCTGCTCTACGACCCCCAGAAGTGTCAGGGGACTCATCTGAAGGTAACCTGATACCGGGATGAAAAATGAATGGAAATGATTAAGGCATTTCAATGGCAAAGGCATACAAGTAATTACACAATACATTTTATTTTTTTTTATAATCTGAGATTTTTTATATCGCTCTGATATAGGACAAGGCACACTTAACCAGCATGGCTACCACAGCATTCTGCAGCGATACGCCATCCCATCTGGTTTGCACTTAGTGGGACTATCATTTGTTTTTCAACATGACAGTGACCCAACACACCTCCAGGCTGTGTCAGGGCTATTTGACCAAGAAGGAGAGTGATGGAGTGCTGCATCAGATGACCTGGCCTCTACAATCACCCGACCTCAACCCAATTGAGATGGTTTGGGATCCGTTGGACCGCAGAGTGAAGAAAAAGCAGCCAACTGTGTGTCCAAAATGTTGACTGGTACTGTGTGTGTGTGTGTGTGTGTGTGTGTGTATATACACACACACACACTTGTTCAAATATCCCTGGCACAACCTGGAGGAGTGTTGGGTTATTGTACTGTTGAAAAACAAATGATAATCCCACTAAGTGCAAACCAGATGGGATGGTGTATCACTGCAGACTGCTGTGGTTGCCATGCTGGTTAAGTGTGACTTGAATTATATATATATATATATATATATATATATATATATATATATATATTATATATATATATATATATATATATAATTCACACACACACACACACACACACACACACACACACACACACACACACCTCATGTATGAATCTGTTATTCAATGCGTTTCTATGGGATAATAGCAGTAAGGCCAAATTCAATGTCATAAAAAAACATGTTCATATTTGTTTTATATACCTACAGGGTTCCTAAAATTCACAATCAAATGGCTGAATTAACTTTGGTGTGATGATCTTTAAACAATTCCATATGTTTAGTTTAGTAGTAATCTCGCGTTGCCATACTTCCAAAATCCCATCGCTGTCCCGCCTCCCTTGACGGTCTGGATAATGTTTTATTGTTGAATGGTCCGCTGGCTCTGTGGCAAGATTTTGATTGGATGTTACATTTCAAGAACCCTCCCCCCACATGCCCATTGGTGCTACGTGTTCATTGTTTTCAGACCGGGAAGGACACATTTGGCAGAGAGTTGTTCCAATCTTTGCAACATTGCAGAAAATGGAAGAAAACCTGGAGAAAAAACATCATTCTGTTTTGTCAGTGTGCTCTATATAGGAAATCAACATCAACATATTTTTATGGGGTTTAAAAAATAAAAATATTATAATTATTATTATTCTGGGATTTCCCGGCCATCCTCACCATAAACTTTAAAAATAATCGTCACACACTGTTGCATGTATGACACTAATCTAATAAATTATCAAATTACGTCTTTACTATAAAACCCATAAAAAAAATGGGATGGGTGGTGGGGGGGGGCTCAGACTGGCCTCTGCCTGGGTCCTCCAAATAACTAAGTCCGCCCCTGGTTGTGTGAGAGAAACCATTTTGTAACCCTAAGGTTTTGATGAAGTGTTTGGGGTGTGGCTAGATGGTATACAGCCTGGGTTGAACAGATGTAAAAATGTATTACCTTTCATGCTCAAATTGAGTCAGTCAGAAGTTTAGCTAACCTTAACCTACTTCTCCTAACCTTAACCTACTTCTCCTAACCTTAACCCACTTCTCCTAACCTTAACCTACTTCTCCTAACCTTAACCTACTTCTCCTAACCTTAACCTACTTCTCCTAACCTTAACCTACTTCTCCTAACCTTAACCTACTTCTCCTAACCTTAACCTACTTCTCCTAACCTTAACCCAATTCTCCTAACCTTAACCCAATTCTCCTAACCTTAACCTACTTCTCCTAACCGGCTATGAGGTATGTACTGTAGTCGAGGTCTGTTTGTTCCTGTGTGTTTATTTGTTTGACAATATTCATAATGTTGTATTATTTTATTAAGTTATGCAATAATGTATTTAGTTTTCAGTTAGTTGTGTTTGGAGTGGGGTATTTCATATGTGCGTGTCACTGTCAGACATGCAGTATCTTGACGGGTGAAGTAAACACCCACTATTAAGTACTGATACATGGCTCAGTAAGTTAGCCTATAGGGCCCAGTGGCTATGCTAAAGAATGTGTAAGCAGGAAATACTGTTTCAACTTAGATGAGAATTGGCTGGGTTCTTTGCCTGAGAGAATATTAGAGATTGGCCCAGTCAATGGTCGGGGGGGGGGAGGGGGGGGGCAGCACACTGCAGGATGCAATCTGTTTCCTGCTAAAACAGATGGACACACTGTACCCAAAGGCGGACATAGTGATTTGGAGAACCTAGGCCGAAGCCAGTCTGAGGGTTTTAGAGTAAAGATATAATTATATTATAGAAATGTTTTTTACCTTGTTATTAATGTGCTACGAACACAACCAGTCATGATGTTTTCATCTGATTGTCAAACAAAGCACTTTAAAAAAGTAGCTTACCTTCACACATTCATCCAGAATAATTCCAGCATTCGAACAGTGAGCTGTGCACCCGCCAGCTTTCCTATAATTCGAGGTGGCTGAAACGATCTCTCCAGAGAAGGCATCCGAGCGAAACAGCGCCCCTCTGTGTTACTATACATAGCCCATGTATCTGATGACGTCTGGCCAAAAAGAGTAATGACACGTCAGCGTCAGGCTACACGTACATGTCCTCTGCCTCAACGATGATGATGACAGTAGAATCAGCAGCGCCTGTCTTTTTTTTTTTACTAAAGAAATGGATATTGTATCCCCCTACGGTCTAAGGGCACTGGGTTTCTACCAAGCTAGCCTTGTGGAGAACCAGGATAAGCCTGGGGAGGTTCATGGCAGAAAAACAGCTAAATGGGGAGGTGACTCTGTAAATCACCTCGCTACATGTCAAACCAATCAAATGCCTTGGCTGAGCTCCATTAGTGCTCACTAGATTAGTGTCGCAGGTGCAACAGAGCATGACAATTATTGTTTACAGTCTGTGGTGAGGATGGCCAGGAAACCACTGATTTAAAACCCCATCAAAATGTTGACGTTGATTTTGGATATTGAGCATACTGACAACACAATTACATTTTTCCTCCAGGTTTTTTTTTTTTCATTTTCTGCAATGATGCAAACATTGGAACAATTCTCTCCAAGATACGTCCTTCCCGGTCTAAAATCAGTGACAAACAAAACATGTAGGTTTAGATCTTGAGGTAGTCACCTCATGGCCCTCGCTTCATACTCGTCGCCAACCCTACTGGCTCCTGGTCATCTACAAGACCCTGCTAGGTAAAGTCCCGCCTTCTCTCTGCTTGCTGGTCACCATAGCAGCACCCACCTGTAGCACACGCTTCAGCAGGTATATCTCTCTAGTCACCCCCAAAACCAATTATTTCTTTGCCCGCATCTCCTTCCAGTTCTCTGCTGCCAATGACTGGAACGAACTACAAAAATCTCTGAAACTGGAAACACTTATCTCTCTCACTAGCTTTAAGCACCAGCTGTCAGAGCAGCTCACAGATCACTGCACCTGTACAAAGCCCATCTATAAATAGCCCAAACAACTACCTCTTCCCCTCCAGTATTTATTTATTTATTACCATTAGGCCATCAGATTTGCCACCAATTCTCCTTATAGGACACAACACTGCAGAGGAGTATAGAGTGTAAACTGGTCATCTCTGTATATCTGTCGCAAGACCCACTGGTTGATGTTTATTTATAAAACCCTCTTAGGCCTCACTCACTCCCTCCTATCTGAGATATCTACTGCAGCCCTCATCCTCCACATACAACACCAGTCACATTCTGTTAAAGGTCCTCAAAGCACACACATCCCTGGGTCGCTCCTCTTTTCAGTTCTCTGCAGCTAGCGACTGCAACGAGCTGCAATAAACACTCCAACTGGACAGTTTTATCTCAATCTCTATATTCAGACTCAATCATGGACACTCTTACTGACAGTTGTGGCTGCTTTGCGTGATGTATTGTTGTCTCTACCTTCTTGCCCTCTGTGCTGTTGTCTGTTTCCAATAATGTTTGTTCCATGTTTTGTGTTGCTACCATGTTGTGTTGCTACCATGCTGTGTTCGTCATGTGTTGCTGCCATGTGCTGCTACCATGCTGTGTTGCTACCATGCTGTGTTGCTACCATGTTGTGTTGCTACCATGTTGTGTTGCTGCCATGCTGTGTTGTCATGTGTTGCTGCCATGTTGTGTTGCTACCATGCTGTGTTCGTCATGTGTTGCTGCCAAGCTGTGTTGTTGTCTTAGGTCTCTCTTTATGTAGTGTTGTGTTTTTTTGTCCTATATCTATATATTTTATTTTTAATCCCAGGCCCCGCAGGAGGCGTTTTGGTAGGCCGTCATTGTAAATAAGAATGTGTTCTTAACTGACTTGCCTAGTTCATTTGTCACGTTCTGACCTTTATTTCCGTTGTTTTGTATTTATTTAGTATGGTCAGGGCGTGAGTTGGGTGGGCAGTCTATGTTTGTTTTTCTATGTTTTGGGGCATTTCTATGTTTTCGGCCTAGTATGGTTCTCAATCAGAGACAGGTGTCATTAGTTGTCTCTGATTGAGAATCATACTTAGGTAGCCTGGGTTGCACTGTTTGTGGGTGATTGTCTATGTTGATGGCTTGTTTCAGCACAGGTCTCATTTTGTAGCTTCACGGTCGAATTTGGTTTATTGTTTTTGTTACTCGTTTGTATAGTGTTCAGTCTTTCTTGATTAAAGATTTGCCATGGACACTTACCACGCCGCGTATTGGTCCTCAGATCCATCTCGTCTCTCCTCTTCAGATGAAGAGGAGGACGGCCGTGACATCATTTGTATTTATTTAAGTAGCACCAACGAGTGTGGGGGAGGGTTCTTGAAATGTAATATCCAAATCGTGTTGCTTGGGGCCCGCCTCCAAGAGAGGCGTGAAAGCGACGTGATATTAGATGTATGGTAACGGGAGACTATTAAATTTACATATGGAATTGTTTAAAGATGGAAACTAAGGGTAACAACAAGGATAATTTCACTGTTTGATTTGGAATTGTAGGACCTCTGTAGGTATTATTATTTAATCAAAACAAGTTTGATGAATGTGTCATGCCCTGACCTTAGTTATCTCTGTTTTCTTTATTATTTTGGTCAGGTCAGGGTGTGACGAGGGTGGGTATGTTTGTTTTGTATTGTCTAGGTTTTTTTGTAAGTCTAAGGGTGTTTGTAAGTCTAGGTATATGTATGTCTATGGTGGCCTGAATTGGTTCCCAATCAGAGGCAGCTGTTTAATGTTGTCTCTGATTGGGGACCATATTTAGATGGATATTTAGGTAGCCATTTTCCCTTGGGTATTTGGTGGGTTCTTGCCTGTTAGCACGCATGTGTATAGCGTCACGTTTCATTCGGTTATTTTGTTAGTTTGTTTCAGTGTTCATTCATTTAATAAATTAAGAATGTACGCTTACCACGCTGCGCCTTGGTCTCCTCTTTACAACGGACGTGACAGAATGAATGAATGAGTCCTTACTGCTATTAGCCCATAGAAACACATTGAATTGATTCATACATAGGTGTTTTTTATCCTGAAAAAGTCCACAGTCCTTAACAATTACAAGCATACCCATAACATGATACAGCCACCACTATGCTTGAAAATAGAGAGTGGTACTCAGTAATGTGCTCTACTGGATTTGCCCCAAACAACACTTTGTGTTCAGGAAAAAAAGTGAATTGCTTTGCCACATATTTTGTAGCATTCCTTAAGTGACTTGTTGCAAACAGGAAGCATGTTTTGGAATATTTGTATTCTTCTTGTACAAGCTTCATTGTCTTCTTTTCACTGTCAATTAGGTTCGCATTATGGAGCAACTACAATGTTGTCAATTCATCCTCAGCTTTCTCCCATCACAGCCATTAAACTCTGTAAATGTTTTAAAGGTTACCATGGTGAAATCCCAGAGCGGTCTACTTGTTCGGAATTAGGAAGGACGCCTGTGTCGCTGTAGTGACTGGTTGTATTCATATACCATCCAAAGTTTAAATAACTTCAATGGATATTTTTTTTACCCATCTACCAATAGGTGCCCTTCTTTGCGAGGCACTGGAAAACCTCCCTGGTCTTTGTTGAATCTGTGTTTGAAATTCACTGCTTGACTGAATGACCTTACAGATAATTGTATGTGAGGGGTACAGAGATGAGGTAGTCATTAAAACAATTTGAAAACCCCATTATTTTATTTTGTTCTACTGTATTATTGACTGTATGTTTTGTTTATTCCATGTGTAACTCTGTGTTGTTGTATGTGTCGAATTGCTACGCTTTATCTTGGCCAGGTCGCAGTTGCAAATGAGAACTTGTTCTCAACTAGCCTACCTGGTTAAATAAAGGTGAAATAAAATTGCACACAGAGTGAGTCCATTCAACTTTTATGTGACTTGTTTAAGCAGAAAAGTGTACTCCTGAACATATTTAGGCTTGCCATAACAAAGGGGTTGAATACCTATTGATTCAAGTCATTAAAGCTTTTCATTTTTAATACGTTTTGTAAAAATAAAATAAAACATAATTCCACATTGACATGATGGGATATTGTGTGTAGGCCAGCGACCAAAAAGATCTAACACAACATAATATCAAATAGTCAAGGGGGTTGAATACTTTCTATAGGCACCGTATGTTTTGAGGTGTAATCACCAGTACAGCTTTTTTACACTCACATGGATTTTTCATCCCGGTGCCGAGTTACCTTCAGATGAGCCTCGTTTAGCAAAACGGAGAACACAATCGTGTTGGTGAGAATCCACTTTCCATGTCGTTATATTCATTTTTGTAGGCCAAATTGTTGGTAGGATACAGATGTTTTCTTAAGACAGATTTTAGAGATGCCTCCTGGTCTGAGAAATAATTTATGTTTTTATATATATATATATATATTATTAGTTATATGCAGGTCATGAGGCCCCCTGATGTGAGGTCTGAGGTCATTTTCTCATCTGCCTGAAGGTAAGTCCACCAGTGCACACAGCACAGACCTCTCGCCTAGACGAGACTAAGTCCACATTCCAAACACTTAAAAAGACACACCCTATCCCCTCAGCCCTCAAATTAAGTGGACACTTCTGATGACGTATCATGATGTCTGACGAGTATACACTTGCAGGGCGAAGGAGGAAGGAATGATTTGTGAATGGACTGCACTTGGCCGGAAATTCATCACTCGTTCATCCCGCGATGATTGTGTTTTCAGTGCTTTCTATGCGTTAGTCAATTATGATTACAAGTCATCTTAAATTAACTATATCATTATTAATATACGCCTACTGTATGATGACTAGAACATTAATTTAGCTAACTAACATTAGCCTACCTAGCTACTTCTGAAGAATGATAATGTTCAATTTCTACAATTTCCAAAAGTTAACCAAACAAAAACATATTTACTTTTATGAGACGTGTTTGTGTATTAGTAGTAATAGTAGTATTTACATGCGTTTTTACTTAAACTTCTATTTTGGCTCCAAATTGACGTTGAGTTAAGTTTTTGTAGGACAATCATCGCAAATTTAATAATGTGGCGTTTCAGGCCCCGAAGTGAACCTAATTTTTTCACTCGCAAACTCCGTTAAAAACCTGGGCTGAGGGGCTACGTCCCTTACTTGGCTAATAATTTGGACCGACGACAAATATGGACGCAGGGATTCCCATAAGGGCATAGGGTTTAGGACCAAGGGCTGCCTACTTTGATTTGAAACTCAGGCTAAGAAGAGGTAGAGACGTTAAGGGTATATATACTTTCTACAGGTTCCCCATTAATAAATGTCCCACAAGAAACACTGACCAAAACGTTGGTTCCTACCTTGTCACACTTTGCCGTGTCGCCACGGCCTCATCAATAGGCACACACTGTCACACAACCTACATAAATAGATCTTAAATAAACATGTAAATATTGATTTGGAAATGTGTTTCTAAATGCCTCATGAGGTAAAGGGAAGTGCACCAATGCGTTTCCAAATATCACAGACAAACTTCTCAATCAAATGTGTAGAATAAAAAAACATTGCAGAAATACAACAGAGATCAGTAGATTACCATACTAGTATTGTCTGGTCAAGACAGGACCATACTAGAATGCCATGGTGGTAAATGAATGCCCTCTTCTACAGCAGTAACCCACTATCAGACTTCTAGTTGGACAACCTGCCAATTATAGTGATTGATACATTCATCATTTATTAATTTATTTCAGAGAAATAATGCTGCTGATATGAAATACTAGGCTAATATATGCTGGTGATACACTTAGCCTTACCTTACTGTGGTGGGAAAAGTACCCAATTGTTGTACCTAAGTTAATGTAAAGATCTCTTATTAGAAAATGACTCAAGTAAAAGTGAATGTCACCCAGTAAAATACCACTTGAGTAAAAGTATGTTAATTACTTGTTTTTAAATAAACGTAAGTATCAAAAGTAAATGTAATTACTCAAATGACTTACGTATCAAAATAGAATTATAAATCATTTCAATTCTTATATTAAATAAACCAGAACCATGATTTATTTTATTTATGGATAGTCAGGGGCACACTCCAACACAGACAAACTAAGCATTTGTGTTTGGCAAGTCCGCCAGATCAGAGGTAGTAGGGATGACCAGGGATGTTCTCTTAATAAGTGCATGAATTAGACCATTTTTCTGTCCTGATAAGCATAAAAATATGTAATGAGTACTTTTGGGTGTCAGGGGAAATGTATGGAGTAAAAAGTACTGTAATGAAACAGGCAGGGAGCAGGCCTCGAACCCCCGACCTTCTAGCCCGATGTCCAGCGCGCTAAAAGCATGCAGTACATTATTATAACATTATAAATTACAGTACATTATTTTCTCTAGGAATGTAGTGCAGTAAAACATAAATAAATAGTAAATACAGATACTTAGAATGTATTTACTTAATTGTACTTCACACCACTTTCTACATGAGAGCACATATGGAAATAGAAAATGTGTCTGATGGAAAAATAAACATTTCACATCAATGGGATTGTTGCGGCGGCAACCGGTTTGATTGACACTGACATCGTCCAATAACAATACGATTTTTTCCCCTGCGACAACCAATAGGAGTGGTGCATCGTGAACATCTCCAAAGAGCTGGCGTCGTGCTGGAAACCAGGAGGCTAGCTAGCTCTTTCCAAAAAGGCATATGATAAATAGCCAGCTAGCTAGGTTTTGGTCCTATCTAGTCACCATCCATCTACACCGGCGTTTCAAATCCCCTTTTTCAGTATAATATGGTGATTTCATCAAGCAAAAACGGACAGGTACGGCCTATCAGCTAAATTCACAGGTAAGAAGACCAGCGGGGTCTGTGATGTTCATTATGCGTTTTAATTAGCTTCGCCAACTAGCCTGTTTTCGGCTAACGCTAGCTAGCTAGGTTAGCTACACTTCTCTTACCTAAAATCTGGAATAGGGGTGGTGGGCACGGCTTGACAATAAAATACAGTCCTATTTTTTAACGTTGTAGCTAAATGTTTGCTAAATAGTATATTGATTAGTTTCACATCAACGCTTACTTCACAAGCCAACTCACTGGCTAACGTTAGATGACTCAATGTTAGTGTTAGCCACCTGGCTAGCCAGAGTGACAACTAACTTGGCTGGCTTTGATTGTTCTGTCTCACGGATTCAGTTTTATGCGATACCCTTCAATTAGAAGACATCTAAATTATTATTATTATTATTGGTCAGAAACCCGGTCATAATTGGGGCTGTTGTCTTACATTTTGTCAAGGCATTTTAAACTTGGAATGCTTATTAGTTAACCAGCCAATTTACTGCATAACTAGTTGGCTAACTAGCCAGGCTACCTTTTTTGTTGTTGTAAGATTTCCATAGCCATTTGCCACTCAGTAACGGTTCACGGGTTCCCCTACCAAGAGCTAGCTGACTGATCTTTAGTGCCCCTTTCAAGAGCTAGCTGACTGATCTTTAGTGCCCCTTTCAAGAGCTAGCTGACTGATCTTTAGCACCCCTATCAAAGAGCTAGCTGACTGATCTTTAGGGCCCCTTTCAAGAGCTAGCTGACTGATCTTTAGCACCCCTATCAAAGAGCTAGCTGACTGATCTTTAGTGCCCCTTTCAAGAGCTAGCTTACTGATCTTTAGGGCCCCTTTCAAGAGCTAGCTGACTGATCTTTAGCACCCCTATCAAAGAGCTAGCTGACTGATCTTTAGTGCCCCTTTCAAGAGCTAGCTTACTGATCTTTAGTGCCCCTTTCAAGAGCTAGCTGACTGATCTTTAGTGCCCCTTTCAAGAGCTAGCTTACTGATCTTTAGTGCCCCTTTCAAGAGCTAGCTGACTGATCTTTAGCACCCCTATCAAAGAGCTAGCTGACTGATCTTTAGTGCCCCTTTCAAGAGCTAGCTTACTGATCTTTAGTGCCCCTTTCAAGAGCTAGCTGACTGATCTTTAGTGCCCCTTTCAAGAGCTAGCTGACTGATCTTTAGTGCCCCTTTCAAGAGCTAGCTGACTGATCTTTAGCACCCCTATCAAAGAGCTAGCTGACTGATCTTTAGTGCCCCTTTCAAGAGCTAGCTGACTGATCTTTCACTCACGACTGTGGAAAACCATTGATTGTCATCTGAACCTTGCCATATTTTCCTAATGACATAGCTAGTTAACCCAACCAAGCTGGGTTAGCCTTACAGTCTGGCACGTTACCTGTGTTTTAGCTGTTTAAACTCTAGCCAACCATCTTATCAAACTTATATTTTTGACAGAACGGGTTGGATCAAAGACATTGTTTTGTTGTTTTAAAATGCAGAAGTCCTCATTAAAATAGTTCCTCTTTATCAAAACAACTGACAGAATGAGATGCAGTCTGTTAATTAACATGACTGCCCATCACAATGCCATACATGGGTTATGTACCATGTTTGTCTTGTCAGAGGGAACTCCTGGACTAGAACATAATGTATTACATGCTCATAGTGAATATGCAGGGTGCCAATGCCAAGCAACTATTGTCCTTGTCACCGCAAGACAAATCAGAGCATCTGCGCATGCAATTGAACGTCACTAGCCGAAACCGCTATCATCTGAGGGGGTTTGATTGATTTCGCCCGGGCCCCTGTATAGGCGGGTTTTGTTTCGGCTGAAAGTTGATTGCATTCGTTTTGGAAGTGGGCTGCCTTCCGGTCGTGAGTTAAGTTCCCCGTTCAAAGCCCACGGCGAAGTCTGCTTAAAACAAAAGTTTTGTAATTAATCACGTGTAGTAATTAGTAGCATTCGGTGTTCTCTCATGCAAAAAGGAATTGCTTTTTTAAAAAAAAATGCTTTATCAGAAAATTTAAACCATTTTTATTTGATCGAAAACAGATGATGTATGTGTCTGAACGATGCACCATGCTACCTCGTTGACAACATGACCAAACGGCACACATCAGTGTTCTATTTGAGAAGGGCTCGTCTCCTCCGCCTTCGCCCTTTTCAAGTGACGGGCCTATGCTTGGCGCCCCACTGTTCAGCATAATCGAATCTGCCCATTGTCCAGTCATGCCACAGCACTGTGAACCGCGGCACATTGAAGCATATGATTGGTCTAGTTATGGAAAGGGCCAAGGAGATTTGATGCGCGTTTTAAAGAAACGCCCCTCAATATTAGAGTGGAGCTGAATGGAGAGGGAACGTTCTCCGCTGAGTTTATACTGTAACTGTAAAGGGTAGCACGGTTTTATGTACAATATGGTCTACAAAATTAGGTTGCTGTAACACTCGTTCCTATTGCAGAATGCAGCGTTTTGACAGCATAACGTTAATTTAATTCACACATGTATTAGTCCCCTTGTTTGGTGGTTTGTCATTAGTCTTTGACAAAGAAAAGGGGGCAGGCGGACCTGTAGTATGTTTTAGCAGGGAAGTTTTGGCCTGATTTTTTTTTTCTTCTTTCTTTTAACTATGAAAATAATTTGGTCAAACATTGGGGATCCAGAAGTGGCAATTTTGACATTTTAGTATTGTGGAGATGGTAGGGGGACTCACAACTCGCAAATATATCATTTTTTAATCTGTAAAGTAAACTGGTGGCAGATACCTTAAACTAATAGGCATAAATTACCTGAGTAATGATATTCATTAGATTTTTTTTTTTAAAGTTGGGTGATTTTGAGAAATGAATTGTTATAAACAAGAAGATTTTCCAACACTCAGCACTTGGGAAACAGATGAGGGGAGGCCAACCCTCCTGGAGAGCCTGCAGGACTTTCTTCCAGCCATGTGTTAGAGTTCACCCAAAATGCTACATGTTTGTGACCTTACCTTGAAAGCAATCTATGATTTGGTTCCTCACAACCATCAACCATTCATATAAACTTTTCCTGTGCAGCGCCTTGGTGTAGTGGTAACATTTCACAGCACGTGTCTCAGAGAACTTTCCACCTGAGAACCGGGATCAATCCCTGCTTCCGACCTTCCCACTGTTTCCCCCCCATCTCCCCATATCATGTCATTACTGTCGGAATAAGGTGTCAAACTACCTAAATAAACAAACAAAAAGTATTAGCGTACTTAAAATATAATCTGCCAACAATCTCAACAAAGTTGACTAACATAGCTGACTAACCTGAGAAACCAGTTCTGCTCTTCATAGCTAACTAACCTGGGAAACCAGCTCTGATCTTCATAGCTGACTAACCTGGGAAACCAGCTCTGATCTTCATAGCTGACTAACCTGGGAAACCAGCTCTGATCTTCATAGCTGACTAACCTGGGAAACCAGCTCTGATCTACATAGCTGACTAACCTGGGAAACCAGCTCTGCTCTTCATAGCTGACTAACCTGGGAAACCAGCTCTGATCTTCATAGCTGACTAACCTGGGAACCAGCTCTGCTCTTCATAGCTGACTAACCTGGGAAACCAGCTCTGATCTTCATAGCTGACTAACCTGGGAAACCAGCTCTGATCTTCATAGCTGACTAACCTGGGAAACCAGCTCTGCTGACTAACCTGAGAAACCAGTTCTGCTCTTCATAGCTGACTAACCTGGGAAACCAGCTCTCATCTTCATAGCTGACTAACCTGGGAAACCAGCTCTCATCTTCATAGCTGACTAACCTGGGAAACCAGCTCTGCTCTTCATAGCTGACTAACATGGGAAACCAGCTCTGATCTTCATAGCTGACTAACCTGGGAAACCAGCTCTGATCTTCATAGCTGACTAACCTGGGAAACCAGCTCTGCTCTTCATAGCTGACTAACCAGGGAAACCAGCTCTGATCTTCATAGCTGACTAACCTGAGAAACCAGCTCTGCTCTTCATAGCTGACTAACCAGGGAAACCAGCTCTGATCTACATAGCTGACTAACCTGGGAAACCAGCTCTGATGACTAACCTGAGAAACCAGTTCTGCTCTTCATAGCTGACTAACCTGAGAAACCAGCTCTGCTCTTCATAGCTGACTAACCTGGGAAACCAGCTCTGCTCTTCATAGCTGACTAACCTGGGAAACCAGCTCTCATCTTCATAGCTGACTAACCTGGGAAACCAGCTCTGATCTACATAGCTGACTAACCTGGGAAACCAGCTCTCATCTTCATAGCTGACTAACCTGGGAAACCAGCTCTGCTCTTCATAGCTGACTAACATGGGAAACCAGCTCTGATCGTCATAGCTGACTAACCTGGGAAACCAGCTATGATCTTCATAGCTGACTAACCTGGGAAACCAGCTGTGATCTTCATAGCTGACTAACCTGGGAAACCAGCTGTGATCTTCATAGCTGACTAACCTGGGAAACCAGCTCTGATCTTCATAGCTGACTAACCTGGGAAACCAGCTCTGATCTTCATAGCTGACTAATCTGGGAAACCAGCTCTGCTCTTCATAGCTGACTAACCTGGGAAACCAGCTCTGCTCTTCATAGCTGACTAACCTGGGAAACCAGCTCTCATCTTCATAGCTGACTAACCTGGGAAACCAGCTCTGATCTACATAGCTGACTAACCAGGGAAACCAGCTCTGATCTACATAGCTGACTAACCAGGGAAACCAGCTCTGCTGACTAACCTGAGAAACCAGTTCTGCTCTTCATAGCTGACTAACCTGGGAAACCAGCTCTGCTGACTAACCTGGGAAACCAGCTCTGCTCTTCATAGCTGACTAACCTGGGAAACCAGCTCTGCTCTTCATAGCTGACTAACCTGGGAAACCAGCTCTGCTCTTCATAGCTGACTAACCTGGGAAACCAGCTCTCATCTTCATAGCTGACTAACCTGGGAAACCAGCTCTGATCTACATAGCTGACTAACCAGGGAAACCAGCTCTGATCTACATAGCTGACTAACCAGGGAAACCAGCTCTGCTGACTAACCTGAGAAACCAGTTCTGCTCTTCATAGCTGACTAACCTGGGAAACCAGCTCTGCTGACTAACCTGGGAAACCAGCTCTGCTCTTCATAGCTGACTAACCTGGGAAACCAGCTCTCATCTTCATAGCTGACTAACCTGGGAAACCAGCTCTGCTCTTCATAGCTGACTAACCTGGGAAACCAGCTCTGCTCTTCATAGCTGACTAACCTGGGAAACCAGGTTAGTCAGAGCTGGTTTCAGTAGCTATAGTTAGCTAGCTAACACCTGTTTCAGTAGCTGCAGTTAGCCGGCTAACACCTGTTTCAGTAGCGCTGCAGTTAGCCGGCTAACACCTGTTTCAGTAGAGCTGCAGTTAGCCGGCTAACACCTGTTTCAGTAGAGCTGCAGTTGGCCGGCTAACACCTGTTTCAGTAGAGCTGCAGTTAGC
Source organism: Oncorhynchus mykiss (assembly GCF_057628025.1). Lineage (NCBI taxonomy): Eukaryota > Metazoa > Chordata > Actinopteri > Salmoniformes > Salmonidae > Oncorhynchus > Oncorhynchus mykiss. The sequence continues at coordinate 1,890,098 of NC_143036.1, forward strand.
CGGCTAACACCTGTTTCAGTAGAGCTGCAGTTAGCCGGCTAACACCTGTTTCAGTAGAGCTGCAGTTAGCTAAAATAAGGATTAGCCACAATAGTGGACTTCGCAGTTAGCCTTTTATTGATAGTGATGCTAATTAATACATAGTAGAATTATGCCTTAATTGAATAGATCAGGCTAAACAAGGTTGGAATATTATTTAAAATCAACAAAAGACAATTGTTTATTTGACAAATCTGTTGAAATCACACTGGATGTATTATACTTTAGAATTGCATTTGGGGCATCATTATTTCACTGTACAGCCTTACCTATGGGTTGTGGATCAATGACATGGGGCATCAGTCTACTCAACCCAATGTCTCCAGTCTGCTCTACTGGCAACCCAATGTCTCCAGTCTGCTCTACTGGTAACCCAATGTCTCCAGTCTGCTCTACTGGCAACCCAATGTCTCCAGTCTGCTCTACTCAGCATGATATTCTCTTGATTTCAATATTTTCCTTTCTGTCTTCACTGGAAAACATATATGTGAGTGTGTGGGGCAGGGGGCCTGTTGCAGCTGGTGAATATTGTACTTTCCCTCTTCAGTCTGAAATTACTGTTCCGTGGATGGGAAGAGGGAGACTGTATCCCAGTGTGCTGGGGGAGGGGGTTGAGGCAAGCTAGGCTATTTATAAAGGGCCGTTTCCTTTAAGGCTAAAAGTCACCCCCAGTCCAGTGAGAAGTTTATTGGACTGGCAATAACTGGCCACTGGGAGCCTCTAGCCCTGTGGAAAAGTCCTTTCCCCCTCCCGCTATGTGTCACTCTCTCCAAGGCCAGCTAGCATTACCCACATTGTACAGACTAGTTTTGAACTGAAACGGTATCAAAAACAGGCCCTACAAAGTGGTGACTAGCCTAATAGGTGGCAGATCAAATCAAATTTATTTGTCACATACACATGGTTAGCAGATGTTAATGCGAGTGTAGCGAAATGCTTGTGCTTCTAGTTCCGACAATGCAGTAATAACCAACAAGTAATCTAGCTAACAATTCCAAAACTACTACCTTATAGACACAAGTGTAAGGGGATAAATAATATGTACATAAAGATATATGAATGAGTGATGGTACAGAGCGGCATAGGCAAGATGCAGTAGATGGTATCGAGAACAGTATATACATATGAGATGAGTATGTAAACAAAGTGGCATAGTTTAAAGTGGCTAGTGATACATGTATTACATAAAGATGCAGTAGATGATATAGAGTACAGTATATACATATATATATGAGATGAATAATGTAGGGTATGTAAACATTATATTAAGTAGCATTGTTTAAAGTGGCTAGTGATTATATTTTATATCAATTCCCATTATTAAAGTGGCTGGAGTTGAGTCAGTGTCAGTGTGTTGGCAGCAGCCACTCAATGTTAGTGGTGGCTGTTTAACAGTCTGATGGCCTTGAGATAGAAGCTGTTTTTCAGTCTCTCGGTCCCAGCTTTGATGCACCTGTACTGACCTCGCCTTCTGGATGATAGCGGGGTGAACAGGCCGTGGCTCGGGTGGTTGTTGTCGTTGATGATCTTTATGGCCTTCCTGTGACATCGGGTGGTGTAGGTGTCCTGGAGGGCAGGTAGTTTGTCCCCGGTGATGCGTTGTGCAGACCTCACTACCCTCTGGAGAGCCTTACGGTTGTGGGCGGAGCAGTTGCCGTACCAGGCGGTGATACAGCCCGACAGGATGCTCTCGATTGTGCATCTGTAGAAGTTTGTGAGTGCTTTTGGTGACAAGCCAAATTTCTTCAGCCTCCTGAGGTAGAAGAGGCGCTGCTGCGCCTTCTTCACGATGCTGTCTGTGTGGGTGGACCAATTCAGTTTGTCTGTGATGTGTACGCCAAGGAACTAAACTTACTACCCTCTCCACTACTGTCCCATCGATGTGGATAGGGGGGTGTTCCCTCTGCTGTTTCCTGAAGTCCACAATCATCTCCTTAGTTTTGTTGACGTTGAGTGTGAGGTTATTTTCCTGACACCACACTCCGAGGTAGAGTCCTGGAGCCGACAAGGTGTAAAATGTCACTGTGCCCTTGAGCAAGGAACTTAACCCCAATAGCAAGGTGCATAAAGATGGCGGCCCTCATCGCCTCATTGGCTAAGTTCGGCGTATCGCTACTTTTATGTTTTGTTTGTTTCTTCTTGTATCGGTGTTAGCGCGGTATACAGGATCTCAATTTTAGCTCCAAGACGACGGCAATTTTTAAAAAGCGAAAAAGTAGATTGTGCTGATTTTATAGTTGCGCCATAGTTTCAGAACTCTGTAGGTGGTGTTCAAACGATGACGTCATATCTGAATTCCGCCATCTTTATGCACCTTCGTGCTCCTGGGGGCGCTGGACAATGATTGCCCCTGGCCTTGACCCCACTGCCTGAGTGTGTCTCGGGGAGATGGGATATACAAGAAACAGATGTGATAATATACCTAATATAAGCACCCCCAAATAATAATAATTATTAGTTTATTAGAGAATAACCGGAAAATATTAAGACCCTTAGATTGTATTTCTACGTTTTGTTACGTTACAGCCTTATTCTAAAATGGATCACATTGTTTTTTTCCCCCTCATCAAATCTACACACAATACCCCAAAACATGTTTTAGAAATGTTCGTAAATGTATCAAAAATAAAAACTGAAATATCACATTTACATTAAGTATTCAGTCAGTACTTTGTTGAAGGACGTTCGGCAGTGATTACAGCCTCGAGTCTTCTTGGGTATGACTCTACATGCTTGGCACACCTGTATTTGGAGAGTTTCTCCCATTCTTCTTCGGTGGGTTATCTCAAGCTCCTGTCACGTTGGATGAGAAGCGTCACTGCACAGCTATTTTCAGGTCTCTCCAGAGATCTGGTTCAAGTCCGAGCTCTTGAACCAGATCTCTGGTCTACTTAAGGACATAGAGACTTGTCCTGAAGCCACTCCTGCGTGTCTTGGCTTTGTGCTTAGGGTTGTTTTCCTCAGTCTCCCAGTCCCTTGCCCTGAAAAACATCCCCACAACATGATGCTGCCACCACCATGCTTCAGCGTAGGGATAGTGCCAGGTTTCCTCCAGAGGTGATTCTTTGCTTTCAGACCAAGGAGTTCAATCTTGGTTTTATCAGACCAGCGAATCTTGTTTCTCATGGTCTGAGTTATTTAGGTGCCTTTTGGCAAACTCAAGGCGGGCTGTCATGTAACCTTTTACTGAGCAGTGCCTTCCATCTGGCTACTCAGTGCTGCAGAGATGGTTGTCCTTCTGGAAGGTTCTCCCATCTCCACAGAGAAACTCTGGAGCTCTGTCAGTGACCATTGGGTTCTTGGTCACCTCCCTGACCAAGGCCCTTGGGCGGCCAGCTCTAAGAAGACTCTCTAGGTGGTTCCAAACCTCTTCCATTTAAGGATGATGGAGGCCAATGTTCTTAGGGACCTTCAATGCTGCAGACATGTTTATGCCTCAACACAATCCTGTCTCGGAGCCACATTGGAGAATTCCTTTGACATGGCTTGGTTTTTGCTCTGACATTCACTGTCAACTGTGGGACCTTATATAGACAGGTGTGTGCCTTTCCAAATCATGTCCAATCAATTGAATTTGCCACCACAGGTGGATTCCAATCAAGTTGTAGAAACATCTCAAGGATGATCAATGGAAACAGGATGTATCTGAGCTCAGTTTCGAGTCTCATAGCGAAGGGTCTGAATACTGATGGAAATAAAACTTTAGTTTTTAGATTAGACATTTTTCAAATATATTCAAGTCCTTTTTTCTCTTTGTCATTATTTGGTATTGTGTGTAGATTGAAAATAATTAGGGACCTATAAAATCTTTTTTTTTTGTCTGATTCGGTTGACCCCAAATTCAGTTTCTTCTGATTTGGTTTTCCGTTTTCCACTTTTTCAGGTTTTCCCTGAAAAAAAAATAGAATGTCCAATTTTGTAGTTTTTCTAATTCCTCAACAATATTTAAACCACATCAGGAGACCACCTTTTTGAGGTCTGGGAAAAATGTGTAGTTACCCTTTTAAAATGCAACTGTGCACCAACCAGAGACCCCTGTTCGGTTAGGGATGCTTCTGTAGCGCTCGTGTGATGGCAGATTTCTCAAAACAAAATGGCTACGGGATCGACGCAAATAATCCTGATCTCCTTCTGCCAGGTAGACAGGCTAATTTGTCGTCTTTTCATCTCTATAAGAAGGTTATCATTGGCATCATGGCCAACGGCTAAACCATGTATACACGAGGGCGGGAAAATGCCAATTACTGATGCATGTGGTTCATGTCTTATGATTTAACTTGGGCAAATTAATTCATTTTTCTGTTAAGTTCGATACATTTAGTTGATTTCCTACTAAGTTCAACATTTTTGAATAGTGTTGAATTCAGTTTTAATGTCTGGATTTCGTCATTGTTCTCCAACACAGAATTTATATTTTTTTAAATGTATTTATTTTTTGTTTCAATCTATTAGTAATTAGTTAGTCTAATTTGTTTCTTCTTTAGCTCCCCATCCTGTAAACTCCTTGTACTCGTCTGTCTAAAGCTCTGGTTAGCTAATGGGCTCCAGTTTCCACAACAACCGACATTAGAGAGAACTGTTCTCTGTCTGCTAATAAGTGTCTGAAAACCCCCTCTAGTCAAATGACAACTCTGCTGTATTAGACAGTTCACATTTTAGGACTAAATTGAGCAATGGAGGAAAAAGAATCTCGCCCACCATCTTACTTCACTTCTCTAATGCGCTTGCCAGTCTCAATATTGCATAAGCTGATCTCCATTTCACTTCCTCATTTCTGGTTCATGATATCTCTCTCTGGCTGACTGGTTTTACTATGGCTGCTCATGCATGTGGACACATGTCTGAACGCTCATTAATAACCAGGGGTTGGAACGTTCTGAACAGAGTCCCAATTTTTGTATTTTAATTTTCGTGCAACTTGTTCCCGAGCAGCAAAAATAAAGTTCTGAACTGGTTCGAACCCCCAAAAAAGCACCGCTTTATAGTGTTTATTTTTTTTAACCTTTTGAAATCCAAGTTTTTCACTTTTAAGTCATTAAATTACCTTACCAATCAGTGCGGATAGAGCAAGCAAGCTAGTTTAAATGCGTGATGGACAGTGTAGCCTATGGCTCAGGATTTGTCTACTTTTTGCAGGTGGGGAGAGAGCGAGAGAGGGTTGAGGAGGAGGCTTGAAGCTCTGGGGCATCTTGTTATGAAATGAAGTACACAGAATTATATCTAGGTGGAGCGGCTTCTATGGGAAAACTTTGAGCTAGCTAGCTAACAAGCTCGTGTTTCCGAAGAGGCACCAGAATTAAAAACACATCATGTCCTTCTTGCAGTTAAGAAATACAATATGAGACGTTATAACTAGGCCTATAGTATCCTTAATAACAAGCATTGAACAAGTCAACCCGTTCTTCTCAAGATCATTTTTAAATTAGCTTTCTTCTGAATCAAACTTGTAGCGTCAGTACAGTAGCCTATGATCTGGATTGGCAGGTAGCCTAAACCCACTCAAAAAAAAATTCAGCTTGCAGGAAGACACTGGAATACGTTTGAGTGAGGGCTTTGCAAACGTGTTGCGTTTTTGTTGTTTTACTAGAAGAAGAAAAAGCGCTAAACATTTTATTAACCGGTTTCTCAATTTCTGTTACGGATCATTTTCGTTCCGTTTCAGTTTATTGAAAATGTTCGTTATTTTCTGTTTCCTGAACCGGTTCTAACTTCTGTTAATAACAGAGGTTTGAGTCCCCGTCAAGGAGAGGTACGAGTCCCCGTCAAGGAGAGGTACGAGTCCCCGTCAAGGAGAGGTACGAGTCCCCGTCAAGGAGGGGTACGAGTCCCCGTCAAGGAGGGGTACGAGTCCCCGTCAAGGAGGGGTACGAGTCCCCGTCAAGGAGGGGTACGAGTCCCCGTCAAGGAGGGGTACGAGTCCCCGTCAAGGAGGGGTACGAGTCCCCGTCAAGGAGGGGTACGAGTCCCCGCCAAGGAGGGGTACATGTAGGGAGCTGCGTCTGAAACGGCACCCTGTGGGCTCTGGTCAAAAGCAGGGCACTATATACTGTGTAGGGTGCTGCGTCTGAAACGGCACCCTGTGGGCTCTGGTCAAAAGCAGGCCACTATATACTGTGTAGGGAGCCATTTCAGACAGCGCCTCTGTGTGCAGCCGAATGTTCTCAACTGTTCGTCTTGACTTATCATGCAGAAGACTGAAACAGCAGCGGTTTAACTTCCTCTTTCTGTGTGGGGAAGTTGTTGTCCACAGTGTCAATGTTTGGGTTTCATCTGTCTATCTTCCGTGGTTTTGGTGGATTTTAATGAAGTTCCTCTAAGTAGTGAGAAAGATGTGGCCACTGTTCATGACTGTCTTTCTATGAAGAGATTTTATATTGCCACCGAAATAACTTGTCATATTTCATCGTGTGGTTCTCTAGAGATTGAGACTTGCTTTGAGACTTGTTTTTGATTTGCTACAAAGATAACAAGTGATACAACAATACAGATTTTAAACAGTGTGGTTAAGTGGTACAACAAAACAGATTTTAAACGGTGTGGTTAAGTGATACAACAATACAGATTTTAAACAGTGTGGTTAAGTGATACAACAATACAGATTTTAAACAGTGTGGTTAAGTGATACAACAATACAGATTTTAAACAGTGTGGTTAAGTGATACAACAAAACAGATTTTAAACGGTGTGGTTAAGTGATACAACAATACAGATTTTAAACAGTGTGGTTAAGTGATACAACAATACAGATTTTAAACAGTGTGGTTAAGTGATACAACAATACAGATTTTAAACAGTGTGGTTAAGTGATACAACAATACAGATTTTAAACAGTGTGGTTAAGTGATACAACAAAACAGATTTTAAACAGTGTGGTTGGAAGCCTAAAGGGCTTGTAGAAAAACCACACCACAAAAATAAATATTTATTAAAATAACTAATGGAACCTACTAATTCTAAATGTAATTGATCAGTAATCACAACATTCGGTTAAAGATCTGGCTACTGACGGTTAGAAAGCAAACATTTCCATTGTTTAGTGAAGGCCGAGGTCTTCTAGGTGGAAGGGGGAAGACGAGGCTTCGCCATGAGGGATGTGGTTGAACATAACGAGAGTACACTTCGACTGGTTTCACTATTACGCAGTGAAAACGAACCTCAACGGCACACAAGACGAGATAGGAGTGCTCCCAGAACAGGAAACATAGGCTTACAGTGTGTGTGTGTGTGTGTGTGTGTGTGTGTGTGTGTGTGTGTGCACACCTCAACCTGATTTCTGTATGAAAGGAATATTGCCAGGTGTGGTTCTGTGTGAAATTGAAATGTCTGTTTCCTTCTCTCTTTCACCCCGTCTTTCAAACATTTCCCTTGTTGTATTTAACTAGCCTACATCTGGACCATCCCATTTATCACCGTACTCCTTAGTGTCATGGGAAGGAAACAGAACAGGAAGTGGATTTAACCGCCGTAGTGTTGGAAACAGACATCATTATGACGTTATCCATTGGCACACGTGTTTATTTCCCAAGCTACAGCACAATATTTAACACACAGCAGGTCTTTGAAGGACCAAAGAGATATGATACTGCTATCGTCCCGGCCAAAGATCTGTATGGCGTCGTGTTCCAGAATGCCTCCCTCTGCTTCAGAGAGTCGTCCATCTTGTTTAGTCCTGTAGTGACAGCCAAGCGGCTCCCCCCGGGGGCTTGTTTAGTCCTGTAGTGACAGCCAAGCGGCTCCCCCTGGGGGCTTGTTTAGTCCTGTAGTGACAGCCAGACGACTTCCTCCCGGGGGCTTGTTTAGTCCTGTAGTGACAGCCAGACGGCTTCCCCCCCGGGGGCTTGTTTAGTCCCGTAGTGACAGCCAGACGACTTCCAGAAGGACAACCATCCCTACAGCACTCCACCAATCAGGCATTTATGGTAGAGTGGCCAGATCAAAGCCACTGTTCAGTGAAAGGCACATGACTGCCTGCTTGGAGTTTGCCAAAAGGCAGACTCGCAGACCATGAGAACCAAGATTCTCTGGTCTGATGAAACCAAGATTAAACTCTTTGGCCTGAATGCCAAGTGTCAGTGCTGGATGAAACCTGGCACCATCCCTATGGTGAAGCATGGTGGTGGCAGCTGCAGGGACTGGGAGACTAGTCAGGATCGAGGGAAAGATGAACAGAGCAAAGTACAGAGAGATCCTTGATGAAAACCTACTCCAGAGCGCTCAGGACCTCAGACTGGGGCAGAGGTTCACCTTCCAACAGGACAACAACCCTAAGCACACAGCCAAGACAACGCAGGAGTGGCTTCGGGACAAGTCTCTGAATGTCCTTGAATGGCCCAGCCAGAGCCTGGACTTGAACCTGATCAAACATCTCTGGAGAGACCTGAAAATAGCTGTGCAGTAATGCTCCCAATCCAACCTGACAGAGCTTGAGAGGATCAACAGAGAAGATTGAGAGAGAACACAGGTGTGCCAAGCTTGTAGCGTCATACCCAAGAAGACTCAAGTCTGTAAACGCTGCCAAAGGTGCTTCAACAAAGTACTGAGTAAAGGGTCTGAATACTTATGTAAATGTGATAATTCAGTTTTATTAAACCTGTTTTTGCCTGGTCATAATGGGGGTATTTTGTGTAGATTGAAAAGAAAACATTTTAGAATAAGGATGTAACGTAACCAAATGTGGAAAAAGTCAACTGGTCTGATTTCTCTCTGATCACCGTATGCAGCCTTTGTCTTCTGAGGTGGAACCTAATCGTGCATTTCCTCTCTAAGACAGGAAATTACGTTGAAATAGTGGGGACAACTTTGTGTGTGTGGGAGGGTCCTTTTAAACATTTCTGAAGGTTATTTAATTTTCATGACGGGTGTCATGCATAACCGTTGATTACGTGGTTATACGATACTTGTGAAAGCCTAACAGTGAGAGTCAGTGGACCTCTGTCTATTCTGTTGGTCTAATACAGATGTCTTTCTGGCATTCCCAACTCTGCAAATGGTTATCCCAGGTAACCAACTGATTTCACACAGTGTTGCTAGCCCTGTTCTCTCTGTTTTCTCTCTACTCTGTGTTTTCTCTCTACTCTGTGTTTTCTCTCTACTCTGTGTTTTCTCTCTACTCTGTGTTTTCTCTCTACTCTGTGTTTTCTCTCTACTCTGTGTTTTCTCTTCTCTCTGTTTTCTCTCTACTCTCTGTTTTCTCTCTACTCTCTGTTTTCTCTCTCTCTTCTCTCTGTTTTCTCTCTTCTCTCATTAATGATATGCATGTTTCTGAACTCTGACCTCTTGATCTCATGGTTCTCTAGTTCTCTGTCAGAGGGGTGTTGCGTCACTCTTCCACCCACATTCTCTACGGTGTCCCCACTTCCTGTCTCACTGCAGATCCGGTCGCCAAGTCTCCCACGACTACTTGCTGCTTCAATGCCGTTTTTGTTTTGAGAGGATTTGGGAGGATTTGGGACAGCTGTCAGGAGATGTAGAGCTGAAGAAATACAGGCTTTGGTGTCAACTACAGTTTTGGGGTCAGATATATGTTCTCTTGGGTTAGGTGTAATCTGTAAAGTCACACCCAATTGTAACTATTCCTAGTCTTCTCTAAACTGGTCTGTCCATTCTGGGTTCAGACTGTGTGTGTGTGTGTAGCCTATACTAGTGTGTGCTGTAAGGAGGTGTAGTATTGGTGCCGGAGGGGGCCTTGCTCAGAGCTCACAGAGCATCACATTCCAAAAGCCTGATTTTTAGCAACCTGTCTGAGGGGTGAGGTTACTCCGCTATTTCTGTCTGTCGCTCTCTGTCTGTCTCAGGTAACGCTATTGCTGTTTCACTGCTTCCGAGCTCTGACCCAGATTATCTACTGGGAAGATGGAGAGACCTGTATCTACTGGGAAGATGGAGGAGGAGAGACCTGTGTCTCCTGGGAAGACGGAGGAGCAGAGACCTGTGTCTCCTGGGAAGACGGAGGAGCAGAGACCTGTGTCTCCTGGGAAGACGGAGGAGCAAAGACCTGTGTCTCCTGGGAAGACGGAGGAGCAGAGACCTGTGTCTCCTGGGAAGACGGAGGAGCAGAGACCTGCGTCTCCTGGGAAGACGGAGGAGCAGAGACCTGCGTCTCCTGGGAAGACGGAGGAGCAGAGACCTGCGTCTCCTGGGAAGACGGAGGAGCAGAGACCTGCGTCTCCTGGGAAGACGGAGGAGCAGAGACCTGCGTCTCCTGGGAAGACGGAGGAGCAGAGACCTGCGTCTCCTGGGAAGACGGAGGAGCAGAGACCTGCGTCTCCTGGGAAGACGGAGGAGCAGAGACCTGCGTCTCCTGGGAAGACGGAGGAGCAGAGACCTGCGTCTCCTGGGAAGACGGAGGAGCAGAGACCTGCGTCTCCTGGGAAGACGGAGGAGCAGAGACCTGCGTCTCCTGGGAAGACGGAGGAGCAGAGACCTGCGTCTCCTGGGAAGACGGAGGAGCAGAGACCTGCGTCTCCTGGGAAGACGGAGGAGCAGAGACCTGCGTCTCCTGGGAAGACGGAGGAGCAGAGACCTGCGTCTCCTGGGAAGACGGAGGAGCAGAGACCTGCGTCTCCTGGGAAGACGGAGGAGCAGAGACCTGCGTCTCCTGGGAAGACGGAGGAGCAGAGACCTGCGTCTCCTGGGAAGACGGAGGAGCAGAGACCTGCGTCTCCTGGGAAGACGGAGGAGCAGAGACCTGCGTCTCCTGGGAAGACGGAGGAGCAGAGACCTGCGTCTCCTGGGAAGACGGAGGAGCAGAGACCTGCGTCTCCTGGGAAGACGGAGGCTGTACACTTTGATACGTATCACGTTAACACCGTTATGCTGTAGTTTTGGTGTGCAACATTGTTGCGGTGGAAGGGGTTGCAACGCTGTGAGAACTGCTGTAGTTTTGGTGTGCAACATTGTTGCGGTGGAAGGGGTTGCAACGCTGTGAGAACTGCTGTAGTTTTGGTGTGCAACATTGTTGCGGTGGAAGGGGTTGCAACGCTGTGAGAACTGCTGTAGTTTTGGTGTGCAACATTGTTGCGGTGGAAGGGGTTGCAACGCTGTGAGAACTGCTGTAGTTTTGGTGTGCAACATTGTTGCGGTGGAAGGGGTTGCAACGCTGTGAGAACTGCTGTAGTTTTGGTGTGCAACATTGTTGCGGTGGAAGGGGTTGCAACGCTGTGAGAACTGCTGTAGTTTTGGTGTGCAACATTGTTGCGGTGGAAGGGGTTGCAACGCTGTGAGAACTGCTGTAGTTTTGGTGTGCAACATTGTTGCGGTGGAAGGGGTTGCAACGCTGTGAGAACTGCTGTAGTTTTGGTGTGCAACATTGTTGCGGTGGAAGGGGTTGCAACGCTGTGAGAACTGCTGTAGTTTTGGTGTGCAACATTGTTGCGGTGGAAGGGGTTGCAACGCTGTGAGAACTGCTGTAGTTTTGGTGTGCAACATTGTTGCGGTGGAAGGGGTTGCAACGCTGTGAGAACTGCTGTAGTTTTGATGTGCAACATTGTTGCGGTGGAAGGGGTTGCAACGCTGTGAGAACTGCTGTAGTATTGGTGTGCAACATTGTTGCGGTGGAAGGGGTTGCAACGCTGTGAGAACTGCTGTAGTTTTGGTGTGCAACATTGTTGCGGTGGAAGGGGTTGCAACGCTGTGAGAACTGCTGTAGTTTTGGTGTGCAACATTGTTGCGGTGGAAGGGGTTGCAACGCTGTGAGAACTGCTGTAGTTTTGGTGTGCAACATTGTTGCGGTGGAAGGGGTTGCAACGCTGTGAGAACTGCTGTAGTTTTGGTGTGCAACATTGTTGCGGTGGAAGGGGTTGCAACGCTGTGAGAACTGCTGTAGTTTTGGTGTGCAACATTGTTGCGGTGGAAGGGGTTGCAACGCTGTGAGAACTGCTGTAGTTTTGGTGTGCAACATTGTTGCGGTGGAAGGGGTTGCAACGCTGTGAGAACTGCTGTAGTTTTGGTGTGCAACATTGTTGCGGTGGAAGGGGTTGCAACGCTGTGAGAACTGCTGTAGTTTTGGTGTGCAACATTGTTGCGGTGGAAGGGGTTGCAACGCTGTGAGAACTGCTGTAGTTTTGGTGTGCAACATTGTTGCGGTGGAAGGGGTTGCAACGCTGTGAGAACTGCTGTAGTTTTGGTGTGCAACATTGTTGCGGTGGAAGGGGTTGCAACGCTGTGAGAACTGCTGTAGTTTTGGTGTGCAACATTGTTGCGGTGGAAGGGGTTGCAACGCTGTGAGAACTGCTGTAGTTTTGGTGTGCAACATTGTTGCGGTGGAAGGGGTTGCAACGCTGTGAGAACTGCTGTAGTTTTGGTGTGCAACATTGTTGCGGTGGAAGGGGTTGCAACGCTGTGAGAACTGCTGTAGTTTTGGTGTGCAACATTGTTGCGGTGGAAGGGGTTGCAACGCTGTGAGAACTGCTGTAGTTTTGGTGTGCAACATTGTTGCGGTGGAAGGGGTTGCAACGCTGTGAGAACTGCTGTAGTTTTGGTGTGCAACATTGTTGCGGTGGAAGGGGTTGCAACGCTGTGAGAACTGCTGTAGTTTTGGTGTGCAACATTGTTGCGGTGGAAGGGGTTGCAACGCTGTGAGAACTGCTGTAGTTTTGGTGTGCAACATTGTTGCGGTGGAAGGGGTTGCAACGCTGTGAGAACTGCTGTAGTTTTGGTGTGCAACATTGTTGCGGTGGAAGGGGTTGCAACGCTGTGAGAACTGCTGTAGTTTTGGTGTGCAACATTGTTGCGGTGGAAGGGGTTGCAACGCTGTGAGAACTGCTGTAGTTTTGGTGTGCAACATTGTTGCGGTGGAAGGGGTTGCAACGCTGTGAGAACTGCTGTAGTTTTGATGTGCAACATTGTTGCGGTGGAAGGGGTTGCAACGCTGTGAGAACTGCTGTAGTTTTGGTGTGCAACATTGTTGCGGTGGAAGGGGTTGCAACGCTGTGAGAACTGCTGTAGTTTTGGTGTGCAACATTGTTGCGGTGGAAGGGGTTGCAACGCTGTGAGAACTGCTGTAGTTTTGGTGTGCAACATTGTTGCGGTGGAAGGGGTTGCAACGCTGTGAGAACTGCTGTAGTTTTGGTGTGCAACATTGTTGCGGTGGAAGGGGTTGCAACGCTGTGAGAACTGCTGTAGTTTTGGTGTGCAACATTGTTGCGGTGGAAGGGGTTGCAACGCTGTGAGAACTGCTGTAGTTTTGGTGTGCAACATTGTTGCGGTGGAAGGGGTTGCAACGCTGTGAGAACTGCTGTAGTTTTGGTGTGCAACATTGTTGCGGTGGAAGGGGTTGCAACGCTGTGAGAACTGCTGTAGTTTTGGTGTGCAACATTGTTGCGGTGGAAGGGGTTGCAACGCTGTGAGAACTGCTGTAGTTTTGGTGTGCAACATTGTTGCGGTGGAAGGGGTTGCAACGCTGTGAGAACTGCTGTAGTTTTGGTGTGCAACATTGTTGCGGTGGAAGGGGTTGCAACGCTGTGAGAACTGCTGTAGTTTTGGTGTGCAACATTGTTGCGGTGGAAGGGGTTGCAACGCTGTGAGAACTGCTGTAGTTTTGGTGTGCAACATTGTTGCGGTGGAAGGGGTTGCAACGCTGTGAGAACTGCTGTAGTTTTGGTGTGCAACATTGTTGCGGTGGAAGGGGTTGCAACGCTGTGAGAACTGCTGTAGTTTTGGTGTGCAACATTGTTGCGGTGGAAGGGGTTGCAACGCTGTGAGAACTGCTGTAGTTTTGATGTGCAACATTGTTGCGGTGGAAGGGGTTGCAACGCTGTGAGAACTGCTGTAGTTTTGGTGTGCAACATTGTTGCGGTGGAAGGGGTTGCAACGCTGTGAGAACTGCTGTAGTTTTGGTGTGCAACATTGTTGCGGTGGAAGGGGTTGCAACGCTGTGAGAACTGCTGTAGTTTTGGTGTGCAACATTGTTGCGGTGGAAGGGGTTGCAACGCTGTGAGAACTGCTGTAGTTTTGGTGTGCAACATTGTTGCGGTGGAAGGGGTTGCAACGCTGTGAGAACTGCTGTAGTTTTGGTGTGCAACATTGTTGCGGTGGAAGGGGTTGCAACGCTGTGAGAACTGCTGTAGTTTTGGTGTGCAACATTGTTGCGGTGGAAGGGGTTGCAACGCTGTGAGAACTGCTGTAGTTTTGGTGTGCAACATTGTTGCGGTGGAAGGGGTTGCAACGCTGTGAGAACTGCTGTAGTTTTGGTGTGCAACATTGTTGCGGTGGAAGGGGTTGCAACGCTGTGAGAACTGCTGTAGTTTTGGTGTGCAACATTGTTGCGGTGGAAGGGGTTGCAACGCTGTGAGAACTGCTGTAGTTTTGGTGTGCAACATTGTTGCGGTGGAAGGGGTTGCAACGCTGTGAGAACTGCTGTAGTTTTGGTGTGCAACATTGTTGCGGTGGAAGGGGTTGCAACGCTGTGAGAACTGCTGTAGTTTTGGTGTGCAACATTGTTGCGGTGGAAGGGGTTGCAACGCTGTGAGAACTGCTGTAGTTTTGGTGTGCAACATTGTTGCGGTGGAAGGGGTTGCAACGCTGTGAGAACTGCTGTAGTTTTGGTGTGCAACATTGTTGCGGTGGAAGGGGTTGCAACGCTGTGAGAACTGCTGTAGTTTTGGTGTGCAACATTGTTGCGGTGGAAGGGGTTGCAACGCTGTGAGAACTGCTGTAGTTTTGGTGTGCAACATTGTTGCGGTGGAAGGGGTTGCAACGCTGTGAGAACTGCTGTAGTTTTGGTGTGCAACATTGTTGCGGTGGAAGGGGTTGCAACGCTGTGAGAACTGCTGTAGTTTTGGTGTGCAACATTGTTGCGGTGGAAGGGGTTGCAACGCTGTGAGAACTGCTGTAGTTTTGGTGTGCAACATTGTTGCGGTGGAAGGGGTTGCAACGCTGTGAGAACTGCTGTAGTTTTGGTGTGCAACATTGTTGCGGTGGAAGGGGTTGCAACGCTGTGAGAACTGCTGTAGTTTTGGTGTGCAACATTGTTGCGGTGGAAGGGGTTGCAACGCTGTGAGAACTGCTGTAGTTTTGGTGTGCAACATTGTTGCGGTGGAAGGGGTTGCAACGCTGTGAGAACTGCTGTAGTTTTGGTGTGCAACATTGTTGCGGTGGAAGGGGTTGCAACGCTGTGAGAACTGCTGTAGTTTTGGTGTGCAACATTGTTGCGGTGGAAGGGGTTGCAACGCTGTGAGAACTGCTGTAGTTTTGGTGTGCAACATTGTTGCGGTGGAAGGGGTTGCAACGCTGTGAGAACTGCTGTAGTTTTGGTGTGCAACATTGTTGCGGTGGAAGGGGTTGCAACGCTGTGAGAACTGCTGTAGTTTTGGTGTGCAACATTGTTGCGGTGGAAGGGGTTGCAACGCTGTGAGAACTGCTGTAGTTTTGGTGTGCAACATTGTTGCGGTGGAAGGGGTTGCAACGCTGTGAGAACTGCTGTAGTTTTGGTGTGCAACATTGTTGCGGTGGAAGGGGTTGCAACGCTGTGAGAACTGCTGTAGTTTTGGTGTGCAACATTGTTGCGGTGGAAGGGGTTGCAACGCTGTGAGAACTGCTGTAGTTTTGGTGTGCAACATTGTTGCGGTGGAAGGGGTTGCAACGCTGTGAGAACTGCTGTAGTTTTGGTGTGCAACATTGTTGCGGTGGAAGGGGTTGCAACGCTGTGAGAACTGCTGTAGTTTTGGTGTGCAACATTGTTGCGGTGGAAGGGGTTGCAACGCTGTGAGAACTGCTGTAGTTTTGGTGTGCAACATTGTTGCGGTGGAAGGGGTTGCAACGCTGTGAGAACTGCTGTAGTTTTGGTGTGCAACATTGTTGCGGTGGAAGGGGTTGCAACGCTGTGAGAACTGCTGTAGTTTTGGTGTGCAACATTGTTGCGGTGGAAGGGGTTGCAACGCTGTGAGAACTGCTGTAGTTTTGGTGTGCAACATTGTTGCGGTGGAAGGGGTTGCAACGCTGTGAGAACTGCTGTAGTTTTGGTGTGCAACATTGTTGCGGTGGAAGGGGTTGCAACGCTGTGAGAACTGCTGTAGTTTTGGTGTGCAACATTGTTGCGGTGGAAGGGGTTGCAACGCTGTGAGAACTGCTGTAGTTTTGGTGTGCAACATTGTTGCGGTGGAAGGGGTTGCAACGCTGTGAGAACTGCTGTAGTTTTGGTGTGCAACATTGTTGCGGTGGAAGGGGTTGCAACGCTGTGAGAACTGCTGTAGTTTTGGTGTGCAACATTGTTGCGGTGGAAGGGGTTGCAACGCTGTGAGAACTGCTGTAGTTTTGGTGTGCAACATTGTTGCGGTGGAAGGGGTTGCAACGCTGTGAGAACTGCTGTAGTTTTGGTGTGCAACATTGTTGCGGTGGAAGGGGTTGCAACGCTGTGAGAACTGCTGTAGTTTTGGTGTGCAACATTGTTGCGGTGGAAGGGGTTGCAACGCTGTGAGAACTGCTGTAGTTTTGGTGTGCAACATTGTTGCGGTGGAAGGGGTTGCAACGCTGTGAGAACTGCTGTAGTTTTGGTGTGCAACATTGTTGCGGTGGAAGGGGTTGCAACGCTGTGAGAACTGCTGTAGTTTTGGTGTGCAACATTGTTGCGGTGGAAGGGGTTGCAACGCTGTGAGAACTGCTGTAGTTTTGGTGTGCAACATTGTTGCGGTGGAAGGGGTTGCAACGCTGTGAGAACTGCTGTAGTTTTGGTGTGCAACATTGTTGCGGTGGAAGGGGTTGCAACGCTGTGAGAACTGCTGTAGTTTTGGTGTGCAACATTGTTGCGGTGGAAGGGGTTGCAACGCTGTGAGAACTGCTGTAGTTTTGGTGTGCAACATTGTTGCGGTGGAAGGGGTTGCAACGCTGTGAGAACTGCTGTAGTTTTGGTGTGCAACATTGTTGCGGTGGAAGGGGTTGCAACGCTGTGAGAACTGCTGTAGTTTTGGTGTGCAACATTGTTGCGGTGGAAGGGGTTGCAACGCTGTGAGAACTGCTGTAGTTTTGGTGTGCAACATTGTTGCGGTGGAAGGGGTTGCAACGCTGTGAGAACTGCTGTAGTTTTGGTGTGCAACATTGTTGCGGTGGAAGGGGTTGCAACGCTGTGAGAACTGCTGTAGTTTTGGTGTGCAACATTGTTGCGGTGGAAGGGGTTGCAACGCTGTGAGAACTGCTGTAGTTTTGGTGTGCAACATTGTTGCGGTGGAAGGGGTTGCAACGCTGTGAGAACTGCTGTAGTTTTGGTGTGCAACATTGTTGCGGTGGAAGGGGTTGCAACGCTGTGAGAACTGCTGTAGTTTTGGTGTGCAACATTGTTGCGGTGGAAGGGGTTGCAACGCTGTGAGAACTGCTGTAGTTTTGGTGTGCAACATTGTTGCGGTGGAAGGGGTTGCAACGCTGTGAGAACTGCTGTAGTTTTGGTGTGCAACATTGTTGCGGTGGAAGGGGTTGCAACGCTGTGAGAACTGCTGTAGTTTTGGTGTGCAACATTGTTGCGGTGGAAGGGGTTGCAACGCTGTGAGAACTGCTGTAGTTTTGGTGTGCAACATTGTTGCGGTGGAAGGGGTTGCAACGCTGTGAGAACTGCTGTAGTTTTGGTGTGCAACATTGTTGCGGTGGAAGGGGTTGCAACGCTGTGAGAACTGCTGTAGTTTTGGTGTGCAACATTGTTGCGGTGGAAGGGGTTGCAACGCTGTGAGAACTGCTGTAGTTTTGGTGTGCAACATTGTTGCGGTGGAAGGGGTTGCAACGCTGTGAGAACTGCTGTAGTTTTGGTGTGCAACATTGTTGCGGTGGAAGGGGTTGCAACGCTGTGAGAACTGCTGTAGTTTTGGTGTGCAACATTGTTGCGGTGGAAGGGGTTGCAACGCTGTGAGAACTGCTGTAGTTTTGGTGTGCAACATTGTTGCGGTGGAAGGGGTTGCAACGCTGTGAGAACTGCTGTAGTTTTGGTGTGCAACATTGTTGCGGTGGAAGGGGTTGCAACGCTGTGAGAACTGCTGTAGTTTTGGTGTGCAACATTGTTGCGGTGGAAGGGGTTGCAACGCTGTGAGAACTGCTGTAGTTTTGGTGTGCAACATTGTTGCGGTGGAAGGGGTTGCAACGCTGTGAGAACTGCTGTAGTTTTGGTGTGCAACATTGTTGCGGTGGAAGGGGTTGCAACGCTGTGAGAACTGCTGTAGTTTTGGTGTGCAACATTGTTGCGGTGGAAGGGGTTGCAACGCTGTGAGAACTGCTGTAGTTTTGGTGTGCAACATTGTTGCGGTGGAAGGGGTTGCAACGCTGTGAGAACTGCTGTAGTTTTGGTGTGCAACATTGTTGCGGTGGAAGGGGTTGCAACGCTGTGAGAACTGCTGTAGTTTTGGTGTGCAACATTGTTGCGGTGGAAGGGGTTGCAACGCTGTGAGAACTGCTGTAGTTTTGGTGTGCAACATTGTTGCGGTGGAAGGGGTTGCAACGCTGTGAGAACTGCTGTAGTTTTGGTGTGCAACATTGTTGCGGTGGAAGGGGTTGCAACGCTGTGAGAACTGCTGTAGTTTTGGTGTGCAACATTGTTGCGGTGGAAGGGGTTGCAACGCTGTGAGAACTGCTGTAGTTTTGGTGTGCAACATTGTTGCGGTGGAAGGGGTTGCAACGCTGTGAGAACTGCTGTAGTTTTGGTGTGCAACATTGTTGCGGTGGAAGGGGTTGCAACGCTGTGAGAACTGCTGTAGTTTTGGTGTGCAACATTGTTGCGGTGGAAGGGGTTGCAACGCTGTGAGAACTGCTGTAGTTTTGGTGTGCAACATTGTTGCGGTGGAAGGGGTTGCAACGCTGTGAGAACTGCTGTAGTTTTGGTGTGCAACATTGTTGCGGTGGAAGGGGTTGCAACGCTGTGAGAACTGCTGTAGTTTTGGTGTGCAACATTGTTGCGGTGGAAGGGGTTGCAACGCTGTGAGAACTGCTGTAGTTTTGGTGTGCAACATTGTTGCGGTGGAAGGGGTTGCAACGCTGTGAGAACTGCTGTAGTTTTGGTGTGCAACATTGTTGCGGTGGAAGGGGTTGCAACGCTGTGAGAACTGCTGTAGTTTTGGTGTGCAACATTGTTGCGGTGGAAGGGGTTGCAACGCTGTGAGAACTGCTGTAGTTTTGGTGTGCAACATTGTTGCGGTGGAAGGGGTTGCAACGCTGTGAGAACTGCTGTAGTTTTGGTGTGCAACATTGTTGCGGTGGAAGGGGTTGCAACGCTGTGAGAACTGCTGTAGTTTTGGTGTGCAACATTGTTGCGGTGGAAGGGGTTGCAACGCTGTGAGAACTGCTGTAGTTTTGGTGTGCAACATTGTTGCGGTGGAAGGGGTTGCAACGCTGTGAGAACTGCTGTAGTTTTGGTGTGCAACATTGTTGCGGTGGAAGGGGTTGCAACGCTGTGAGAACTGCTGTAGTTTTGGTGTGCAACATTGTTGCGGTGGAAGGGGTTGCAACGCTGTGAGAACTGCTGTAGTTTTGGTGTGCAACATTGTTGCGGTGGAAGGGGTTGCAACGCTGTGAGAACTGCTGTAGTTTTGGTGTGCAACATTGTTGCGGTGGAAGGGGTTGCAACGCTGTGAGAACTGCTGTAGTTTTGGTGTGCAACATTGTTGCGGTGGAAGGGGTTGCAACGCTGTGAGAACTGCTGTAGTTTTGGTGTGCAACATTGTTGCGGTGGAAGGGGTTGCAACGCTGTGAGAACTGCTGTAGTTTTGGTGTGCAACATTGTTGCGGTGGAAGGGGTTGCAACGCTGTGAGAACTGCTGTAGTTTTGGTGTGCAACATTGTTGCGGTGGAAGGGGTTGCAACGCTGTGAGAACTGCTGTAGTTTTGGTGTGCAACATTGTTGCGGTGGAAGGGGTTGCAACGCTGTGAGAACTGCTGTAGTTTTGGTGTGCAACATTGTTGCGGTGGAAGGGGTTGCAACGCTGTGAGAACTGCTGTAGTTTTGGTGTGCAACATTGTTGCGGTGGAAGGGGTTGCAACGCTGTGAGAACTGCTGTAGTTTTGGTGTGCAACATTGTTGCGGTGGAAGGGGTTGCAACGCTGTGAGAACTGCTGTAGTTTTGGTGTGCAACATTGTTGCGGTGGAAGGGGTTGCAACGCTGTGAGAACTGCTGTAGTTTTGGTGTGCAACATTGTTGCGGTGGAAGGGGTTGCAACGCTGTGAGAACTGCTGTAGTTTTGGTGTGCAACATTGTTGCGGTGGAAGGGGTTGCAACGCTGTGAGAACTGCTGTAGTTTTGGTGTGCAACATTGTTGCGGTGGAAGGGGTTGCAACGCTGTGAGAACTGCTGTAGTTTTGGTGTGCAACATTGTTGCGGTGGAAGGGGTTGCAACGCTGTGAGAACTGCTGTAGTTTTGGTGTGCAACATTGTTGCGGTGGAAGGGGTTGCAACGCTGTGAGAACTGCTGTAGTTTTGGTGTGCAACATTGTTGCGGTGGAAGGGGTTGCAACGCTGTGAGAACTGCTGTAGTTTTGGTGTGCAACATTGTTGCGGTGGAAGGGGTTGCAACGCTGTGAGAACTGCTGTAGTTTTGGTGTGCAACATTGTTGCGGTGGAAGGGGTTGCAACGCTGTGAGAACTGCTGTAGTTTTGGTGTGCAACATTGTTGCGGTGGAAGGGGTTGCAACGCTGTGAGAACTGCTGTAGTTTTGGTGTGCAACATTGTTGCGGTGGAAGGGGTTGCAACGCTGTGAGAACTGCTGTAGTTTTGGTGTGCAACATTGTTGCGGTGGAAGGGGTTGCAACGCTGTGAGAACTGCTGTAGTTTTGGTGTGCAACATTGTTGCGGTGGAAGGGGTTGCAACGCTGTGAGAACTGCTGTAGTTTTGGTGTGCAACATTGTTGCGGTGGAAGGGGTTGCAACGCTGTGAGAACTGCTGTAGTTTTGGTGTGCAACATTGTTGCGGTGGAAGGGGTTGCAACGCTGTGAGAACTGCTGTAGTTTTGGTGTGCAACATTGTTGCGGTGGAAGGGGTTGCAACGCTGTGAGAACTGCTGTAGTTTTGGTGTGCAACATTGTTGCGGTGGAAGGGGTTGCAACGCTGTGAGAACTGCTGTAGTTTTGGTGTGCAACATTGTTGCGGTGGAAGGGGTTGCAACGCTGTGAGAACTGCTGTAGTTTTGGTGTGCAACATTGTTGCGGTGGAAGGGGTTGCAACGCTGTGAGAACTGCTGTAGTTTTGGTGTGCAACATTGTTGCGGTGGAAGGGGTTGCAACGCTGTGAGAACTGCTGTAGTTTTGGTGTGCAACATTGTTGCGGTGGAAGGGGTTGCAACGCTGTGAGAACTGCTGTAGTTTTGGTGTGCAACATTGTTGCGGTGGAAGGGGTTGCAACGCTGTGAGAACTGCTGTAGTTTTGGTGTGCAACATTGTTGCGGTGGAAGGGGTTGCAACGCTGTGAGAACTGCTGTAGTTTTGGTGTGCAACATTGTTGCGGTGGAAGGGGTTGCAACGCTGTGAGAACTGCTGTAGTTTTGGTGTGCAACATTGTTGCGGTGGAAGGGGTTGCAACGCTGTGAGAACTGCTGTAGTTTTGGTGTGCAACATTGTTGCGGTGGAAGGGGTTGCAACGCTGTGAGAACTGCTGTAGTTTTGGTGTGCAACATTGTTGCGGTGGAAGGGGTTGCAACGCTGTGAGAACTGCTGTAGTTTTGGTGTGCAACATTGTTGCGGTGGAAGGGGTTGCAACGCTGTGAGAACTGCTGTAGTTTTGGTGTGCAACATTGTTGCGGTGGAAGGGGTTGCAACGCTGTGAGAACTGCTGTAGTTTTGGTGTGCAACATTGTTGCGGTGGAAGGGGTTGCAACGCTGTGAGAACTGCTGTAGTTTTGGTGTGCAACATTGTTGCGGTGGAAGGGGTTGCAACGCTGTGAGAACTGCTGTAGTTTTGGTGTGCAACATTGTTGCGGTGGAAGGGGTTGCAACGCTGTGAGAACTGCTGTAGTTTTGGTGTGCAACATTGTTGCGGTGGAAGGGGTTGCAACGCTGTGAGAACTGCTGTAGTTTTGGTGTGCAACATTGTTGCGGTGGAAGGGGTTGCAACGCTGTGAGAACTGCTGTAGTTTTGGTGTGCAACATTGTTGCGGTGGAAGGGGTTGCAACGCTGTGAGAACTGCTGTAGTTTTGGTGTGCAACATTGTTGCGGTGGAAGGGGTTGCAACGCTGTGAGAACTGCTGTAGTTTTGGTGTGCAACATTGTTGCGGTGGAAGGGGTTGCAACGCTGTGAGAACTGCTGTAGTTTTGGTGTGCAACATTGTTGCGGTGGAAGGGGTTGCAACGCTGTGAGAACTGCTGTAGTTTTGGTGTGCAACATTGTTGCGGTGGAAGGGGTTGCAACGCTGTGAGAACTGCTGTAGTTTTGGTGTGCAACATTGTTGCGGTGGAAGGGGTTGCAACGCTGTGAGAACTGCTGTAGTTTTGGTGTGCAACATTGTTGCGGTGGAAGGGGTTGCAACGCTGTGAGAACTGCTGTAGTTTTGGTGTGCAACATTGTTGCGGTGGAAGGGGTTGCAACGCTGTGAGAACTGCTGTAGTTTTGGTGTGCAACATTGTTGCGGTGGAAGGGGTTGCAACGCTGTGAGAACTGCTGTAGTTTTGGTGTGCAACATTGTTGCGGTGGAAGGGGTTGCAACGCTGTGAGAACTGCTGTAGTTTTGGTGTGCAACATTGTTGCGGTGGAAGGGGTTGCAACGCTGTGAGAACTGCTGTAGTTTTGGTGTGCAACATTGTTGCGGTGGAAGGGGTTGCAACGCTGTGAGAACTGCTGTAGTTTTGGTGTGCAACATTGTTGCGGTGGAAGGGGTTGCAACGCTGTGAGAACTGCTGTAGTTTTGGTGTGCAACATTGTTGCGGTGGAAGGGGTTGCAACGCTGTGAGAACTGCTGTAGTTTTGGTGTGCAACATTGTTGCGGTGGAAGGGGTTGCAACGCTGTGAGAACTGCTGTAGTTTTGGTGTGCAACATTGTTGCGGTGGAAGGGGTTGCAACGCTGTGAGAACTGCTGTAGTTTTGGTGTGCAACATTGTTGCGGTGGAAGGGGTTGCAACGCTGTGAGAACTGCTGTAGTTTTGGTGTGCAACATTGTTGCGGTGGAAGGGGTTGCAACGCTGTGAGAACTGCTGTAGTTTTGGTGTGCAACATTGTTGCGGTGGAAGGGGTTGCAACGCTGTGAGAACTGCTGTAGTTTTGGTGTGCAACATTGTTGCGGTGGAAGGGGTTGCAACGCTGTGAGAACTGCTGTAGTTTTGGTGTGCAACATTGTTGCGGTGGAAGGGGTTGCAACGCTGTGAGAACTGCTGTAGTTTTGGTGTGCAACATTGTTGCGGTGGAAGGGGTTGCAACGCTGTGAGAACTGCTGTAGTTTTGGTGTGCAACATTGTTGCGGTGGAAGGGGTTGCAACGCTGTGAGAACTGCTGTAGTTTTGGTGTGCAACATTGTTGCGGTGGAAGGGGTTGCAACGCTGTGAGAACTGCTGTAGTTTTGGTGTGCAACATTGTTGCGGTGGAAGGGGTTGCAACGCTGTGAGAACTGCTGTAGTTTTGGTGTGCAACATTGTTGCGGTGGAAGGGGTTGCAACGCTGTGAGAACTGCTGTAGTTTTGGTGTGCAACATTGTTGCGGTGGAAGGGGTTGCAACGCTGTGAGAACTGCTGTAGTTTTGGTGTGCAACATTGTTGCGGTGGAAGGGGTTGCAACGCTGTGAGAACTGCTGTAGTTTTGGTGTGCAACATTGTTGCGGTGGAAGGGGTTGCAACGCTGTGAGAACTGCTGTAGTTTTGGTGTGCAACATTGTTGCGGTGGAAGGGGTTGCAACGCTGTGAGAACTGCTGTAGTTTTGGTGTGCAACATTGTTGCGGTGGAAGGGGTTGCAACGCTGTGAGAACTGCTGTAGTTTTGGTGTGCAACATTGTTGCGGTGGAAGGGGTTGCAACGCTGTGAGAACTGCTGTAGTTTTGGTGTGCAACATTGTTGCGGTGGAAGGGGTTGCAACGCTGTGAGAACTGCTGTAGTTTTGGTGTGCAACATTGTTGCGGTGGAAGGGGTTGCAACGCTGTGAGAACTGCTGTAGTTTTGGTGTGCAACATTGTTGCGGTGGAAGGGGTTGCAACGCTGTGAGAACTGCTGTAGTTTTGGTGTGCAACATTGTTGCGGTGGAAGGGGTTGCAACGCTGTGAGAACTGCTGTAGTTTTGGTGTGCAACATTGTTGCGGTGGAAGGGGTTGCAACGCTGTGAGAACTGCTGTAGTTTTGGTGTGCAACATTGTTGCGGTGGAAGGGGTTGCAACGCTGTGAGAACTGCTGTAGTTTTGGTGTGCAACATTGTTGCGGTGGAAGGGGTTGCAACGCTGTGAGAACTGCTGTAGTTTTGGTGTGCAACATTGTTGCGGTGGAAGGGGTTGCAACGCTGTGAGAACTGCTGTAGTTTTGGTGTGCAACATTGTTGCGGTGGAAGGGGTTGCAACGCTGTGAGAACTGCTGTAGTTTTGGTGTGCAACATTGTTGCGGTGGAAGGGGTTGCAACGCTGTGAGAACTGCTGTAGTTTTGGTGTGCAACATTGTTGCGGTGGAAGGGGTTGCAACGCTGTGAGAACTGCTGTAGTTTTGGTGTGCAACATTGTTGCGGTGGAAGGGGTTGCAACGCTGTGAGAACTGCTGTAGTTTTGGTGTGCAACATTGTTGCGGTGGAAGGGGTTGCAACGCTGTGAGAACTGCTGTAGTTTTGGTGTGCAACATTGTTGCGGTGGAAGGGGTTGCAACGCTGTGAGAACTGCTGTAGTTTTGGTGTGCAACATTGTTGCGGTGGAAGGGGTTGCAACGCTGTGAGAACTGCTGTAGTTTTGGTGTGCAACATTGTTGCGGTGGAAGGGGTTGCAACGCTGTGAGAACTGCTGTAGTTTTGGTGTGCAACATTGTTGCGGTGGAAGGGGTTGCAACGCTGTGAGAACTGCTGTAGTTTTGGTGTGCAACATTGTTGCGGTGGAAGGGGTTGCAACGCTGTGAGAACTGCTGTAGTTTTGGTGTGCAACATTGTTGCGGTGGAAGGGGTTGCAACGCTGTGAGAACTGCTGTAGTTTTGGTGTGCAACATTGTTGCGGTGGAAGGGGTTGCAACGCTGTGAGAACTGCTGTAGTTTTGGTGTGCAACATTGTTGCGGTGGAAGGGGTTGCAACGCTGTGAGAACTGCTGTAGTTTTGGTGTGCAACATTGTTGCGGTGGAAGGGGTTGCAACGCTGTGAGAACTGCTGTAGTTTTGGTGTGCAACATTGTTGCGGTGGAAGGGGTTGCAACGCTGTGAGAACTGCTGTAGTTTTGGTGTGCAACATTGTTGCGGTGGAAGGGGTTGCAACGCTGTGAGAACTGCTGTAGTTTTGGTGTGCAACATTGTTGCGGTGGAAGGGGTTGCAACGCTGTGAGAACTGCTGTAGTTTTGGTGTGCAACATTGTTGCGGTGGAAGGGGTTGCAACGCTGTGAGAACTGCTGTAGTTTTGGTGTGCAACATTGTTGCGGTGGAAGGGGTTGCAACGCTGTGAGAACTGCTGTAGTTTTGGTGTGCAACATTGTTGCGGTGGAAGGGGTTGCAACGCTGTGAGAACTGCTGTAGTTTTGGTGTGCAACATTGTTGCGGTGGAAGGGGTTGCAACGCTGTGAGAACTGCTGTAGTTTTGGTGTGCAACATTGTTGCGGTGGAAGGGGTTGCAACGCTGTGAGAACTGCTGTAGTTTTGGTGTGCAACATTGTTGCGGTGGAAGGGGTTGCAACGCTGTGAGAACTGCTGTAGTTTTGGTGTGCAACATTGTTGCGGTGGAAGGGGTTGCAACGCTGTGAGAACTGCTGTAGTTTTGGTGTGCAACATTGTTGCGGTGGAAGGGGTTGCAACGCTGTGAGAACTGCTGTAGTTTTGGTGTGCAACATTGTTGCGGTGGAAGGGGTTGCAACGCTGTGAGAACTGCTGTAGTTTTGGTGTGCAACATTGTTGCGGTGGAAGGGGTTGCAACGCTGTGAGAACTGCTGTAGTTTTGGTGTGCAACATTGTTGCGGTGGAAGGGGTTGCAACGCTGTGAGAACTGCTGTAGTTTTGGTGTGCAACATTGTTGCGGTGGAAGGGGTTGCAACGCTGTGAGAACTGCTGTAGTTTTGGTGTGCAACATTGTTGCGGTGGAAGGGGTTGCAACGCTGTGAGAACTGCTGTAGTTTTGATGTGCAACATTGTTGCGGTGGAAGGGGTTGCAACGCTGTGAGAACTGCTGTAGTTTTGGTGTGCAACATTGTTGCGGTGGAAGGGGTTGCAACGCTGTGAGAACTGCTGTAGTTTTGGTGTGCAACATTGTTGCGGTGGAAGGGGTTGCAACGCTGTGAGAACTGCTGTAGTTTTGGTGTGCAACATTGTTGCGGTGGAAGGGGTTGCAACGCTGTGAGAACTGCTGTAGTTTTGGTGTGCAACATTGTTGCGGTGGAAGGGGTTGCAACGCTGTGAGAACTGCTGTAGTTTTGGTGTGCAACATTGTTGCGGTGGAAGGGGTTGCAACGCTGTGAGAACTGCTGTAGTTTTGGTGTGCAACATTGTTGCGGTGGAAGGGGTTGCAACGCTGTGAGAACTGCTGTAGTTTTGGTGTGCAACATTGTTGCGGTGGAAGGGGTTGCAACGCTGTGAGAACTGCTGTAGTTTTGGTGTGCAACATTGTTGCGGTGGAAGGGGTTGCAACGCTGTGAGAACTGCTGTAGTTTTGGTGTGCAACATTGTTGCGGTGGAAGGGGTTGCAACGCTGTGAGAACTGCTGTAGTTTTGGTGTGCAACATTGTTGCGGTGGAAGGGGTTGCAACGCTGTGAGAACTGCTGTAGTTTTGGTGTGCAACATTGTTGCGGTGGAAGGGGTTGCAACGCTGTGAGAACTGCTGTAGTTTTGGTGTGCAACATTGTTGCGGTGGAAGGGGTTGCAACGCTGTGAGAACTGCTGTAGTTTTGGTGTGCAACATTGTTGCGGTGGAAGGGGTTGCAACGCTGTGAGAACTGCTGTAGTTTTGGTGTGCAACATTGTTGCGGTGGAAGGGGTTGCAACGCTGTGAGAACTGCTGTAGTTTTGGTGTGCAACATTGTTGCGGTGGAAGGGGTTGCAACGCTGTGAGAACTGCTGTAGTTTTGGTGTGCAACATTGTTGCGGTGGAAGGGGTTGCAACGCTGTGAGAACTGCTGTAGTTTTGGTGTGCAACATTGTTGCGGTGGAAGGGGTTGCAACGCTGTGAGAACTGCTGTAGTTTTGGTGTGCAACATTGTTGCGGTGGAAGGGGTTGCAACGCTGTGAGAACTGCTGTAGTTTTGGTGTGCAACATTGTTGCGGTGGAAGGGGTTGCAACGCTGTGAGAACTGCTGTAGTTTTGGTGTGCAACATTGTTGCGGTGGAAGGGGTTGCAACGCTGTGAGAACTGCTGTAGTTTTGGTGTGCAACATTGTTGCGGTGGAAGGGGTTGCAACGCTGTGAGAACTGCTGTAGTTTTGGTGTGCAACATTGTTGCGGTGGAAGGGGTTGCAACGCTGTGAGAACTGCTGTAGTTTTGGTGTGCAACATTGTTGCGGTGGAAGGGGTTGCAACGCTGTGAGAACTGCTGTAGTTTTGGTGTGCAACATTGTTGCGGTGGAAGGGGTTGCAACGCTGTGAGAACTGCTGTAGTTTTGGTGTGCAACATTGTTGCGGTGGAAGGGGTTGCAACGCTGTGAGAACTGCTGTAGTTTTGGTGTGCAACATTGTTGCGGTGGAAGGGGTTGCAACGCTGTGAGAACTGCTGTAGTTTTGATGTGCAACATTGTTGCGGTGGAAGGGGTTGCAACGCTGTGAGAACTGCTGTAGTTTTGGTGTGCAACATTGTTGCGGTGGAAGGGGTTGCAACGCTGTGAGAATTACTGTAGTTTTGGTGTGCAACATTGTTGCGGTGGAAGGGGTTGCAACGCTGTGAGAATTACTGTAGTTTTGGTGTGCAACATTGTTGCGGTGGAAGGGGTTGCAACGCTGTGAGAACTGCTGTAGTTTTGGTGTGCAACATTGTTGCGGTGGAAGGGGTTGCAACGCTGTGAGAACTGCTGTAGTTTTGGTGTGCAACATTGTTGCGGTGGAAGGGGTTGCAACGCTGTGAGAACTGCTGTAGTTTTGATGTGCAACATTGTTGCGGTGGAAGGGGTTGCAACGCTGTGAGAACTGCTGTAGTTTTGGTGTGCAACATTGTTGCGGTGGAAGGGGTTGCAACGCTGTGAGAACTGCTGTAGTTTTGGTGTGCAACATTGTTGCGGTGGAAGGGGTTGCAACGCTGTGAGAACTGCTGTAGTTTTGATGTGCAACATTGTTGCGGTGGAAGGCGTTGCAACGCTGTGAGAACTGCTGTAGTTTTGGTGTGCGTTCAATGTGCACTTTTCCTGCTTCCTCTATCTAACCGGCTGATTGATGCCTCCGTACTAGATAGAAGCATTAGGTTAACACCGTTATGCTGTTAATCTGACTCGGGGGAATTATACTGAACAAATGGTATCTACATGTTAATCTGACTCGGGGGAATTATACTGAACAAATGGTATCTACATGTTAATCTGACTCGGGAGAATTATACTGAACAAATGGTATCTACATGTTAATCTGACTCGGGAGAATTATACTGAACAAATGGTATCTACAAGTTAATCTGACTCGGGGGAATTATACTGAACAAATGATATCTACAAGTTAATCTGACTCGGGGGAATTATACTGAACAAATGGTATCTACATGTTAATCTGACTCGGGAGAATTATACTGAACAAATGATATCTACAAGTTAATCTGACTCGGGAGAATTATACTGAACAAATGGTATCTACAAGTTAATCTGACTCGGGAGAATTATACTGAACAAATGATATCTACAAGTTAATCTGACTCGGGAGAATTATACTGAACAAATGGTATCTACAAGTTAATCTGACTCGGGAGAATTATACTGAACAAATGATATCTACAAGTTAATCTGACTCGGGGGAATTATACTGAACAAATGATATCTGCAAGTTAATCTGACTCGGGGGAATTATACTGAACAAATGGTATATACAAGTTAATCTGACTCGGGGGAATTATACTGAACAAATGATATCAATGCAACAATTTCAATGATTTTTCTGAGTTACAGTTCATATAATGAAATCAGTCAATTGAAATAAATAAATTAAACCCTAATCTATGGATTTCGCATGACTGGGAAGGGCCACAGCTATGCGTGGCCTTGGGAGGATATAGGCCCACTCACTGGGGAGCCAGGCCCACTCACTGGGGAGCCAGGCCCACTCACTGGGGAGCCAGGCCCAGCATATCAGAATAGGTTTTTACGGCATTTGGGATGCTAATATGACTAGGATTATCATCAACTAGCATGGGATGCTAATATGACTAGGATTATCATCAACTAGCATGGGATGCTAATATGACTAGGATTATCATCAACTAGCATGGGATACTAATATGACTAGGATTATCAACAATTAGCATGGGTTGCTAATATGACTAGGATTATCATCAACTAGCATGGGATACTAATATGACTAGGATTATCAACAATTAGCATGGGTTGCTAATATGACTAGGATTATCATCAACTAGCATGGGATACTAATATGACTAGGATTATCAACAATTAGCATGGGTTGCTAATATGACTAGGATTATCAGTAACTAGCATGGGATACTAATATGACTAGGATTATCAACAATTAGCATGGGTTGCTAATATGACTAGGATTATCAGTAACTAGCATGGGATACTAATATGACTAGGATTATCAACAATTAGCATGGGTTGCTAATATGACTAGGATTATCAGTAACTAGCATGGGATACTAATATGACTAGGATTATCAACAATTAGCATGGGTTGCTAATATGACTAGGATTATCAGTAACTAGCATGGGTTAGCATGACTAGGTTAGTGCCTTTGGCAACTGGACAATGAAAGAAAGAATATTGTAAAATAATTGCCTCCACGGATATGGTCTGGTTTTTGGCTAGGCTATTCTGAAGCAAGGTAAGGCGTGCCTCGTAGTAAAACCTTCATGTTTCCAACTATTTAAGAATATGTTTTCAAAATGCATACTGCCTTCAACTCATTGCAGAGTAGTGTGTGAGGCGCTGGGGAAGCCTGCCTTCGTTGACAATTCATTTCATGTTTGAGATGCTGTAGCACCAGCTCTTGTGCTTTTGTGACAGAATATCCACTCAGACTGTATATCTGTATGCTGGACGCATGTGATAAAATGCATAATGAATATACTGTTCGCATCCAATTTAATTCCACTAAATGTTGCTAATTAACCCATTAACCATCCATCAATGAGGAGGTTCAAAAACATTTTCTCAATGGGATTTTTTCTTCTCCCTGACAATTGGCCACAAATACATTTCTTGATCTGCTTTTCAAATGTGTTTTATTGGCCAAAGGCCGGCTGTTACTGTCTAACAGACACCCTGTGACCTTTATGACATGACCCAAATACAACTACCAAAACCAATGGTGAACCTGAACAATCCTAATCAGTAGTTGGGTAAAACACCATTTTATACAGCGGGTTTAGTAACAATGACCAACTACGTTGGTTGTCACTCCACTAATAAAGCCTATGATTTAACATTGCGAAAGCCATTTTAGAAGCATCTGAATGCTGAAGGAGCTGTGCAGATATAGCTTATTAGAACAGGGATAGGCCTACCTCTCGTTGGCGCACTATCCCAAACTGTCCACACAGTTATCTGCCAGTCACACAGGTCCCCAGGTCCAAGATGACAAAACTAAACCGTATATCTCCTCTCTCTCCCCAGGTCCAGAGGTCCAAGATGACTGAAGAGGTGATTGTCATCGCCAAGTTTGACTACCTGGCTCAGCAAGACCAGGAGTTGGACATTAAGAAGAACGAGCGGCTGTGGCTGCTGGACGACAGTAAGTCCTGGTGGAGGGTCCGCAACGCCACCAACAAGACCGGCTTCGTACCCTCCAACTACGTCGAGAGGAAGAACAACGCCAGGAAGGCATCCATCGTCAAGAACCTCAAAGACACACTAGGTCAGAAACTGTCCTAACCTTAACCTCAGTCAGAAACTGTCCTAACCTCAGTCACACTAGGTCAGGAACTGTCCTAACCTTAACCTCAGTCAGAAACTGTCCTAACCTCAGTCACACTAGGTCAGGAACTGTCCTAACCTTAACCTCAGTCACACTAGGTCAGAAACGGTCCTGTGTGACAGTTATTATGACATGTAAACCCCGTAAGCAGTGTAAAAAAAAAAGTTATTTGATGTGCAATGAAAGCACATGTTTACTCCAGTACCAGCTTTTTGAGGAGCTGCTCTCTGACAGGTGATGGGCCATTCTGCTCATCAAACTGGGTTCTGTGTGGATGTGATGAAGACTAACAAAAATAGACAAAATCCACAAAATTATGCAAAATAACCTATAGGCCGATAAGCATCATTGGTGAAAATGTTCTGTGGCTAACCGGTTAACCATTAACATCCCTAGTGGAACTCAAAACACTCGGCTGGATTGTTATCTCTCAATATAATATTGTTGCTATATGGCCATGTAGGCTAATTTATCTGCCAGGGAAATCTGACCATACCTATATCCTCCTGATTCCTGCTTACAAGCAAAAACTACAGCTCTGGCTTTTAGCTCAGTGTGGATGTTGCCTGTAATACATGGCTTCTGGTTGGGAAATGTACGTACGGTCACTGTGGGGACAACGTTGCTGATGCACTTATTGATGAAGCAGGTGACTGAGGTGATATACTCCTCAATGCCATTGGATGAATCCCAGAACATATTCCTGTGCTAGTAAATCAGTCCTGTAGCATCCGTGTCATCTGACCACTTCCATATTGAGCGAGTCACTGGTACTTCCTTCTTTATTTTTTGTTTGTAAGCAGGAATCAGGAGGATATACACTGTAATTATGGTCAGATTTGCCAAATGCAGGGCGAGGGAGATGTTTGTCTTTGTGTGTGTAGTAAAGGTGGTCTTAATCTATTATTTTTTTCTCCAGTTGCACATGCGTTTGTGTTGGGGGGGGGGGTGTAATTCTGTTTGTGTGTGTGTGTTGGAGGGGGGGTGTAATTATATTGTTGGGGGGGGTGTAATTATATTTTGTGGGGGGGGTGTAATTATATTGTGGGGGGGGATGTAATTGTGTGTTGGGGGAGGGGGGGTGTAATTATATTGTGGGGGGGGATGTAATTGTGTGTTGGGGGAGGGGGGGTGTAATTATATTTTGTGGGGGGTGTAATGATATTGTGGTGGCGGTGTAATTGTGTTGTGGGGGAGGGGGGGGTGTAATTATATTTTGTGGGGGGGATGTAATTATATTTTGTGGGGGGGGTGTAATTATATTGTGTCGGGGTGTAATTATATTGTGTCGGGGGGTGTAATTATATTGTGTCGGGGGGTGTAATTATATTGTGTCGGGGGGTGTAATTATATTGTCGGGGGGGTGTAATTATATTGTGTCGGGGGGGTGTAATTATATTTTGTGGGGGGTATAATTATATTGTGTGTGTGTGTGGGGGGGTGTAATTATATTGAGTGTGGGAGGGGGGAGTGTAGTTGTGTGTGTGTGTGTGTGTGTGGGGGAGTGTAATTGTTGTGTTGGGGGTGTGTTGATTTTGTGTGTTTTTCTTCCTATGGCCCACCGGGAACAGAGGTCTTACCTGGACTTGAAGAACGCACTGCCACCTTTACAGGTTACAACTATAGCCTAGAGATTCAACCATGTTGTCCCACCCAGACTCTCTCCACCTTTACAGGTTACAACTATAGCCTAGAGATTCAACCATGTTGTCCCACCCAGACTCTCCTGCTTGGTGATGTTGTCCCTGTGTTACAGCCACCTCCTGCTTGGTGGTGATGTCCCTGTGTTACAGCTACCTCCTGCTTGGTGATGTTGTCCCTGTGTTACAGCCACCTCCTGCTTGGTGGTGATGTCCCTGTGTTACAGCTACCTCCTGCTTGGTGATGTTGTCCCTGTGTTACAGCCACCTCCTGCTTGGTGATGTTGTCCCTGTGTTACAGCCACCTCCTGCTTGGTGGTGATGTCCCTGTGTTACAGCTACCTCCTGCTTGGTGATGTTGTCCCTGTGTTACAGCCACCTCCTGCTTGGTGATGTTGTCCCTGTGTTACAGACACCTCCTGCTTGGTGGTGATGTCCCTGTGTTACAGCCACCTCCTGCTTGGTGATGTTGTCCCTGTGTTACAGCCACCTCCTGCTTGGTGGTGATGTCCCTGTGTTACAGACACCTCCTGCTTGGTGATGTTGTCCCTGTGTTACAGACACCTCCTGCTTGGTGGTGATGTCCCTGTGTTACAGCCACCTCCTGCTTGGTGATGTTGTCCCTGTGTTACAGCCACCTCCTGCTTGGTGATGTTGTCCCTGTGTTACAGACACCTCCTGCTTGGTGGTGATGTCCCTGTGTTACAGACACCTCCTGCTTGGTGGTGATGTCCCTGTGTTACATCACCTCCTGCTTGGTGATGTTGTCCCTGTGTTACAGACACCTCCTCCTTAGTGGTGATGTCCCTGTGTTACAGCGACCTCCTGCTTGGTGATGTTGTCCCTGTGTTACAGTGTGTATAGTGGTGATGTGTATAGTGGTCTAGGTGGTGATGTGTATAGGGGTGATGTGTATAGTGGTCTAGGTTGTGATGTGTATAGGGGTCTAGATTGTGATGTGTATAGTGGTCTAGATGGGGATGTGTATAGTGGTGATGTGTTTAGTGGTCTTGGTGGTGATGTGTATAGTGGTGATGTGTATAGTGGTGATGTATATAGTGGTCTAGGTGGTGATGTGTATAGTGGTGATGTGTATAGTGGTCTAGAAGGTGATGTGTATAGTGGTTTAGGTGGTGATGTGTATAGTGGTCTAAGTGGTGATGTGTATAGTAGTGATGTGTATAGTAGTCTAGGTGGTGATGTGTATAGTGGTCTAGGTGGTGATGTGTATAGTGGTGATGTGTATAGTGGTCTAGGTGGTGATGTGTATAGTGGTCTAGATGGTGATGTGTATAGTGGTGATGTGTATAGTGGTCTAGATGGTGATGTGTATAGTAGTGATGTGTATAGGGGTCTAGATGGTGATGTGTATAGTAGTCTAGGTGGTGAGGGTGTATAGTGGTGATGTGTATAATGGTCTAGGTGGTGATGTGTATAGTGGTCTAGATGGTGATGTGTATAGTGGTCTAGATGGTGATGTGTATAGTAGTGATGTGTATAGGGGTCTAGATGGTGATGTGTATAGTAGTCTAGGTGGTGATGTGTATAGTAGTGATGTGTATAGTGGTCTAGGTGGTGTGTATAGTGGTCTAGGTGGTGATGTGTATAGTGGTCTAGGTGGTGATGTGTATAGGGGTGATGTGTATAGGGGTCTAGGTGGCGATGTGTATAGTGGTCTAGGTGGTGATGTGTATAGTGGTGATGTGTATAGTGGTCTAGGTGGTGATGTGTATAGTGGTGATGTGTATAGTGGTCTAGGTGGTGATGTGTATAGTGGTGATGTGTTTAGTGGTCTAGATGGTGATAGAGGGTTGGTGACCACTAAGAGGGTAACTGTAGGTTGGTGACCACTAGAGGGTAACTGTAGGTTGGTGACCACTAGAGGGTAACTGTAGGTTGGTGACCACTAAGAGGGTAACTGTAGGTTGGGGACCACTAGAGGGTAACTGTAGGTTGGTGACCACTAGAGGGTAACTGTAGGTTGGTGACCACTAAGAGGGTAACTGTAGGTTGGTGACCACTAGAGGGTAACTGTAGGTTGGTGACCACTAAGAGGGTAACTGTAGGTTGGTGACCACTAAGAGGGTAACTGTAGGTTGGTGACCACTAGAGGGTAACTGTAGGTTGGTGACCACTAAGAGGGTAACTGTAGGTTGGTGACCACTAAGAGGGTAACTGTAGGTTGGTGACCACTAGAGGGTAACTGTAGGTTGGTGACCACTAAGAGGGTAACTGTAGGTTGGGGACCACTAGAGGGTAACTGTAGGTTGGTGACCACTAAGAGGGTAACTGTAGGTTGGTGACCACTAAGAGGGTAACTGTAGGTTGGTGACCACTAGAGGGTAACTGTAGGTTGGTGACCACTAGAGGGTAACTGTAGGTTGGTGACCACTAAGAGGGTAACTGTAGGTTGGTGACCACTAAGAGGGTAACTGTAGGTTGGTGACCACTAGAGGGTAACTGTAGGTTGGTGACCACTAGAGGGTAACTGTAGGTTGGTGACCACTAAGAGGGTAACTGTAGGTTGGTGACCACTAAGAGGGTAACTGTAGGTTGGTGACCACTAAGAGGGTAACTGTAGGTTGGTGACCACTAAGAGGGTAACTGTAGGTTGGTGACCACTAGAGGGTAACTGTAGGTTGGTGACCACTAGAGGGTAACTGTAGGTTTGCGTGTGGATGAGTTGGGTTGGGTGTCATCAGTGTGTCATGTTGTGTCTGCAGATGGTTGTTCGTTATAAGCGCGTCTCTACAGGCAACTGGAGCCGGAGCACAGAGTCCTGACTCACTGACTGTAGCTAACGTTCACAGGCAGTTAGACAGGCAGGCAGTTAGACAGACAGGCAGGCAGTTAGACAGACAGGCAGGCAGTTAGACAGACAGGCAGGCAGTTAGACAGACAGGCAGGCAGGCAGACAGGCAGGCAGGCAGGCAGGCAGGCAGGCAGGCAGGCAGGCAGGCAGTTAGACAGGCAGGCAGGCAGGCAGTTAGGCAGACAGTTAGACAGGCAGGCAGGCAGTTAGACAGGCAGGCAGACAGGCAGGCAGGCAGACAGACACACAGACTCACACAGAGACGCACAGACACTCCTCTCTCTCCCCTCTCCCCCTCTCTCGCTCTGCCCTCTCTCCCCCTCTCTCGCTCTGCCCTCTCTCGCTCTCGCGCTCCCCCCTCTCTCGCTCTCGTTCCCCCCTCTCCCCCTCTCTCGTTCCCCCCTCTCCCCCTCTCTCGTTCCCCCCTCTCCCCCTCTCTCGTTCCCCCCTCTCCCCCTCTCTCGTTCCCCCCTCTCCCCCTCTCTCGTTCCCCTCTCGCTCCCCTCTCTCTCTCGCTCCCCTCTCTCTCTCGCTCCCCTCTCTCTCTCGCTCCCCTCTCTCTCTCGCTCCCCCCTCTCTCTCTCGCTCCCCTCTCTCTCTCGTTCCCCTCTCTCGCTCCCCTCTCGCTCCCCTCTCGCTCCCCTCTCGCTCCCCTCTCGCTCCCCTCTCTCCCCCCTCTCTCGCTCCCCCCTCTCTCGCTCCCCCCTCTCTCGCTCCCCCCTCTCGCTCCCCCGTCTCTCGCTCCCCCGTCTCTCGCTCCCCCGTCTCTCGCTCCCCCGTCTCTCGCTCCCCCGTCTCTCGCTCCCCCGTCTCTCGCTCCCCCGTCTCTCGCTCCCCCGTCTCTCGCTCCCCTGTCTCTCGCTCCCCTGTCTCTCGCTCCCCTGTCTCTCGCTCCCCTGTCTCTCGCTCCCCTGTCTCTCGCTCCCCTCTCTCTCGCTCCCCTCTCTCTCGCTCCCCTCTCTCTCGCTCCCCTCTCTCTCGCTCCCCTCTCTCTCGCTCCCCTCTCTCTCGCTCCCCTCTCTCTCGCTCCCCTCGCTCCCCTCTCTCTCTCTCCCCTCTCTCCCCTCTCTCTCTCTCTCTCTCTCCCCTCTCTCCCCTCTCTCTCTCTCCCCTCTCTCCCCTCTCTCTCGCTCCCCTCTCTCTCGCTCCCCTCTCTCCCCTCTCTCTCGCTCCCCTCTCTCCCCTCTCTCTCGCTCCCCTCTCTCCCCTCTCTCTCGCTCCCCTCTCTCCCCTCTCTCTCGCTCCCCTCTCTCCCCTCTCTCTCGCTCCCCTCTCTCTCGCTCCCCTCTCTCTCGCTCCCCTCTCTCCCCTCTCTCTCGCTCCCCTTTCTCGCTCCCCTTTCTCGCTCCCCTCTCTCGCTCCCCTCTCTCTCGCTCCCCTCTCTCTCGCTCCCCTCTCTCTCGCTCCCCTCTCTCTCGCTCCCCTCTCTCTCGCTCCCCTCTCTCTCGCTCTCTCGCTCCCCTCTCTGTCTCTCTCTCTCTCTCCCCCTCTCTCTCGCGCTGTGTGTCCTCCCTCTGAGAAGGCTGTACTGGGCTCAGCAGGCAGTTAGCTGAAGCCTCTCTCCTTGCTCTCTATTGGCTGTGTCATGTCACATGTCCATGGAGTGGGCTGCCTGCCCTGTTCCTGTCTCTGGTTGTTCACACAGAATAAGCTGCAGCTGTAGTGGGAAGTGGAGAGAGAGAGGCTGGGAGAGAGAGGCCGGGGGCGAGAGAGAGAGAGAGAGAAAGGGAGCGCCCAAAATGAACATGGCTAACCTCTTCAAGCACTTTTTCCGTGAGTTTTACCATTTCTGGTCTTACCCAGATTCTCTGGCTTTCTGTAAAAATGTTTCTGGTGCGATTGTACTTAGAAAAAGCAGTTTTTTGAGAGTTTTCGAAGTTCAGTATTTGTTTTCCCTCCCAGAGTTTGGAGGGGTTGTCAGTTATTTCCTTCTTCCTCTCTCTGATTTCTGTCTGGTTTCGGGAGTTTTACACAATGTAAGAACAGCGATGTTGTGTGTTAGTTAGTTGGTGCTGTCTGTGTGTTTAAACCGAGCTGGTGAAACGGGGCGGATGTGATGCTAAAGCCCGATGCTAAAGCCCGATGCTAAAGCCCGATGCTAAAGCCCGATGCTAAAGCCTGGGATTGCTGCCTAACACACACACACACACACACACGACCCTCTGTAATCCTACTACGCTGGAGTGGGCTGTAGTTTTCTATGCTGGAGTGGGCTGTAGTTTTCTATGCTGGAGTGGGCAGTAGTTTTCTATGCTGGAGTGGGCAGTAGTTTTCTATGCTGGAGTGGGCTGTAGTTTTCTATGCTGGAGTGGGCTGTAGTTTTCTATGCTGGAGTGGGCTGTAGTTTTCTATGCTGGAGTGGGCTGTAGTTTTCTATGCTGGAGTGGGCTGTAGTTTTCTATGCTGGAGTGGGCTGTAGTTTTCTATGCTGGAGTGGGCTGTAGTTTTCTATGCTGGAGTGGGCTGTAGTTTTCTATGCTGGAGTGGGCTGTAGTTTTCTATGCTGGAGTGGGCTGTAGTTTTCTACGCTGGAGTGGGCTGTAGTTTTCTACGCTGGAGTGGGCTGTAGTTTTCTACGCTGGAGTGGGCACTAGTCTATAGTGGGCACTAGTCTATAGTGGGCACTAGTCTATAGTGGGCACTAGTCTATAGTGGGCACTAGTCTATAGTGGGCACTAGTCTATAGTGGGCACTAGTCTATAGTGGGCACTAGTCTAGTAGTCTAAAGTGGGCTGTAGTATTGTAGTCTATAGTGGGCACTAGTCTATAGTGGGCACTAGTCTATAGTGGGCACTAGTCTAGTAGTCTAAAGTGGGCTGTAGTATTGTAGTCTATAGTGGGCAGTAGTATTGTAGTCTATAGTGGGCAGTAGTATTGTAGTCTATAGTGGGCAGTAGTCTTGTGGTCTACATGTACATGTCTTGTGGGCTGTAGTCTTGTGGTCTATAGTGGGCTGTAGTCTTGTGGTCTATAGTGCTGCTGGATAATAATCCATTCTAGGTTCTTATCCATGTTTTGGAACTGAAGAGTATTTGGAAAGATGACTAAGCAGTAAACAAGTCTAGCTGGTTTCAGTCTGTAGAGTACATGTCATTTAAGGGGGGCTAGTCGTCTGACTCCCCTGTAGCCCAGGGAGGGTCCCCACTTGGAGGGGCTCTGGTTAGTGGGTCAGCCCTCCCGCTGTGTCGATTGATGATTCAAGGGTATCTCCTCCTCAGCCAGTTATCAGGAACAAGAATGTGATTACAGAGATACTTCTTTACCCCTCCCCTCTCTTTACCCTCCCCTCCTCACTGCTACGATTCTTCTTCAAAAGGCCTGGCGGTTTAGTAATCACACACTTTACTGTAGAGTAATGACTGCTCTGCCTCCTCTCTCTGTGGTGTGAGAGAGAGAGATCACGCTGGTTGGGCCTAGTTGTGGTAAAGATACAGGCTAGATTGTTGATGAGAGGAGCTCTTTAAAACCTTACATACCTGCTAACTAAACTATCTGAACTTTTACGTGGTTAAACGTTACAATCACTAGGAGCCTGGTACTCTCTCTGTTTCCTGTACTCACCCCCTTTCTCCCTTTCTGTTTCCTGTACTCACCCCCTTTCTCCCTTTCTGTTTCCTGTACTCACCCCCTTTCTCCCTTTCTGTTTCCTGTACTCACCTCCTTCTCCCTTTCTGTTTCCTGTACTCACCTCCTTCTCCCTTTCTGTTTCCTGTACTCACCTCCTTCTCCCTTTCTGTTTCCTGTACTCACCTCTTTCTCCCTTTCTGTTTCCTGTACTCACCTCCTTCTCCCTTTCTGTTTCCTGTACTCACCTCCTTCTCCCTTTCTGTTTCCTGTACTCGCCTCCTTCTCCCTTTCTGTTTCCTGTACTCGCCTCCTTCTCCCTTTCTGTTTCCTCTCCCTACCCCCTCCTTGTCCCTTTCTGTTCTCCTCTCCCTACCCCCTCCTTGTCCCTTTCTGTTTCCTCTCCCTACCCCCTCCTTGTCCCTTTCTGTTTCCTCTCCCTACCCCCTCCTTGTCCCTTTCTGTTCTCCTCTCCCCCTCCTTGTCCCTTTCTGTTCTCCTCTCCCTCTCCTTGTCCCTTTCTGTTCTCCTCTCCCTCTCCTTGTCCCTTTCTGTTCTCCTCTCCCTCTCTGTATCCCTTTCTGTTCTCCTCTCCCCCTCCTTGTCCCTTTCTGTTCTCCTCTCCCTCTCCGTGTCCCTTTCTGTTCTCCTCTCCCCTCCTTGTCCCTTTCTGTTCTCCTCTCCCTCTCCTTGTCCCTTTCTGTTCTCCTCTCCCTCTCCTTGTCCCTTTCTGTTCTCCTCTCCCTCTCCTTGTCCCTTTCTGTTCTCCTCTCCCTCTCCTTGTCCCTTTCTGTTCTCCTCTCCCCCTCCTTGTCCCTTTCTGTTCTCCTCTCCCCCTCCTTGTCCCTTTCTATTCTCCTCTCCCTCTCCGTGTCCCTTTCTGTTCTCCTCTCCCTCTCCTTGTCCCTTTCTGTTCTCCTCTCCCTCTCTGTATCCCTTTCTGTTCTCCTCTCCCCCTCCTTGTCCCTTTCTGTTCTCCTCTCCCTCTCCTTGTCCCTTTCTGTTCTCCTCTCCCTCTCTGTATCCCTTTCTGTTCTCCTCTCCCCCTCCTTGTCCCTTTCTGTTCTCCTCTCCCTCTCTGTATCCCTTTCTGTTCTCCTCTCCCTCTCCTTGTCCCTTTCTATTCTCCTCTCCCCCTCCTTGTCCCTTTCTGTTCTCCTCTCCCTCTCCTTGTCCCTTTCTATTCTCCTCTCCCCCTCCTTGTCCCTTTCTGTTCTCCTCTCCCTCTCCTTGTCCCTTTCTGTTCTCCTCTCCCTCTCCGTGTCCCTTTCTGTTCTCCTCTCCCTCTCCTTGTCCCTTTCTATTCTCCTCTCCCCCTCCTTGTCCCTTTCTGTTCTCCTCTCCCCCTCCTTGTCCCTTTCTGTTCTCCTCTCCCTCTCCGTGTCCCTTTCTGTTCTCCTCTCCCCCTCCTTGTCCCTTTCTGTTCTCCTCTCCCTCTCCTTGTCCCTTTCTGTTCTCCTCTCCCTCTCCTTGTCCCTTTCTGTTCTCCTCTCCCTCTCCGTATCCCTTTCTGTTCTCCTCTCCCCCTCCTTGTCCCTTTCTGTTCTCCTCTCCCCCTCCTTGTCCCTTTCTATTCTCCTCTCCCCCTCCTTGTCCATTTCTGTTCTCCTCTCCCTCTCCTTGTCCCTTTCTGTTCTCCTCTCCCCCTCCTTGTCCCTTTCTGTTCTCCTCTCCCTCTCCTTGTCCCTTTCTATTCTCCTCTCCCTCTCCTTGTCCCTTTCTGTTCTCCTCTCCCTCTCCGTGTCCCTTTCTGTTCTCCTCTCCCTCTCCTTGTCCCTTTCTGTTCTCCTCTCCCTCTCCTTGTCCCTTTCTGTTCTCCTCTCCCTCTCCTTGTCCCTTTCTGTTCTCCTCTCCCTCTCCTTGTCCCTTTCTGTTCTCCTCTCCCTCTCCTTGTCCCTTTCTGTTCTCCTCTCCCTCTCCTTGTCCCTTTCTGTTCTCCTCTCCCTCTCTGTATCCCTTTCTGTTCTCCTCTCCCTCTCCTTGTCCCTTTCTGTTCTCCTCTCCCTCTCCTTGTCCCTTTCTATTCTCCTCTCCCTCTCCTTGTCCCTTTCTGTTCTCCTCTCCCTCTCCTTGTCCCTTTCTGTTCTCCTCTCCCCCTCCTTGTCCCTTTCTGTTCTCCTCTCCCCCTCCTTGTCCCTTTCTGTTCTCCTCTCCCCCTCCGTGTCCCTTTCTGTTCTCCTCTCCCTCTCCTTGTCCCTTTCTGTTCTCCTCTCCCTCTCCTTGTCCCTTTCTGTTCTCCTCTCCCTCTCTGTATCCCTTTCTGTTCTCCTCTCCCTCTCCTTGTCCCTTTCTGTTC
Organism: Oncorhynchus mykiss; assembly: GCF_057628025.1. Taxonomy (NCBI): domain Eukaryota; kingdom Metazoa; phylum Chordata; class Actinopteri; order Salmoniformes; family Salmonidae; genus Oncorhynchus; species Oncorhynchus mykiss. Next base: position 1,931,551 of record NC_143036.1, read on the forward strand.
TCCTCTCCCTCTCCTTGTCCCTTTCTATTCTCCTCTCCCTCTCCTTGTCCCTTTCTGTTCTCCTCTCCCTCTCCTTGTCCCTTTCTGTTCTCCTCTCCCCCTCCTTGTCCCTTTCTGTTCTCCTCTCCCCCTCCGTGTCCCTTTCTGTTCTCCTCTCCCTCTCCTTGTCCCTTTCTATTCTCCTCTCCCTCTCCTAGTCCCTTTCTGTTCTCCTCTCCCTCTCCTTGTCCCTTTCTGTTCTCCTCTCCCCCTCCTTGTCCCTTTCTGTTCTCCTCTCCCTCTGTGTCCCTTTCTGTTCTCCTCTCCCTCTCTGTATCCCTTTCTGTTCTCCTCTCCCTCTCCTTGTCCCTTTCTGTTCTCCTCTCCCTCTCCTTGTCCCTTTCTGTTCTCCTCTCCCCCTCCTTGTCCCTTTCTGTTCTCCTCTCCCCCTCCTTGTCCCTTTCTGTTCTCCTCTCCCTCTCTGTATCCCTTTCTGTTCTCCTCTCCCTCTCCTTGTCCCTTTCTGTTCTCCTCTCCCTCTCTGTATCCCTTTCTGTTCTCCTCTCCCTCTCCTTGTCCCTTTCTGTTCTCCTCTCCCTCTCCTTGTCCCTTTCTGTTCTCCTCTCCCCCTCCTTGTCCCTTTCTGTTCTCCTCTCCCCCTCCTTGTCCCTTTCTGTTCTCCTCTCCCTCTCCTTGTCCCTTTCTATTCTCCTCTCCCTCTCCTTGTCCCTTTCTGTTCTCCTCTCCCTCTCCTTGTCCCTTTCTGTTCTCCTCTCCCTCTCCTTGTCCCTTTCTGTTCTCCTCTCCCCCTCCTTGTCCCTTTCTGTTCTCCTCTCCCTCTCCTTGTCCCTTTCTGTTCTCCTCTCCCTCTCTGTATCCCTTTCTGTTCTCCTCTCCCCCTCCTTGTCCCTTTCTGTTCTCCTCTCCCTCTCCGTGTCCCTTTCTGTTCTCCTCTCCCCTCCTTGTCCCTTTCTGTTCTCCTCTCCCTCTCCTTGTCCCTTTCTGTTCTCCTCTCCCTCTCCTTGTCCCTTTCTGTTCTCCTCTCCCTCTCCGTGTCCCTTTCTGTTCTCCTCTCCCTCTGTGTCCCTTTCTGTTCTCCTCTCCCTCTCCTTGTCCCTTTCTGTTCTCCTCTCCCTCTCCTTGTCCCTTTCTGTTCTCCTCACCCTCTCCTTGTCCCTTTCTGTTTCTTGGTCTGATGAGGAACATTCAGACGCTGCAGTTGATACGTCCATGATGTTGATTCTTCCAGGTATTGAATTATTATATATGAATTGTGTTATTATATTCCAGCACCTATTAAACTGTATGTTATAACTGTTAAGGCCCTGTGTATTGATGAGGAATTTAAAAGCTGTAGAGGTACGAGGCAGACGATTTGGTGAATAAGTCTGATTGGTTGACTTACTGTAAATTGAGAAATGATGAGACTTAAACTGAACAAAAAAAGATTGTATTATGAAACCAAGATAAATTACCATGTATGAATGATTTAACTCTTCCATTGAATCAGATGGCTCATTCATCACAAAACCATTTGATGTTGCCCATTATTTTAATGATTACTTCATTAGTAAAGTGGTCAAACTTAGGCAGGAAATGCCAACAACAAACAGTGAGCCATCATATTCATGCATAAAATAACTAATAATGAAAGATAAGCATTGCGATTTTGGTATTTCATAAAGTTAGTGTGGGAGAGGTGTTATCGATCAATAATGACAAACCTCCTGGCATTGACCACTTAGATGGAAAGCTACTGAGGATGGTAGGAGTGGCTATAGACTCAGCCATCTGTCATATCTTTCTGGGGGTGTAACAGGTGGGTCTGAAAAGACTGATGTAGTTGATGGGAGTGTAAACAGGTGGGTCTGGACAGAGTGATGTAGTTGATGGGGGTGTGAGCAGGTTGGTCTGGACAGAGTGATGTAGTTGATGGGGGTGTAACAGGTGGTTCTGGACAGAGTGATGTAGTTGATGAAGATGGGGGTGTAACAGGTGGGTCTGGACAGAGTGATGTAGTTGATGGGGGTGTAAACAGGTGGGTCTGGACAGGGTGATGTAGTTGATGGGGGTGTAACAGGTGGGTCTGGACAAGGTGATGTAGTTGATGGGGGTGTAACAGGTGGGTCTGGACAAGGTGATGTAGTTGATGGGGGTGTAACAGGTGGGTCTGGACAGGGTGATGTAGTTGATGGGGGTGTAACAGGTGGGCCTGGACAAGGTGATGTAGTTGATGGGGGTGTAACAGGTGGGTCTGGACAGGGTGATGTAGTTGATGGGGGTGTAACAGGTGGGTCTGGACAGGGTGATGTAGTTGATGAAAATGGGGGTGTAACAGGTGGGTCAGGAAAGAGTGATGTAGTTGATGGGGGTGTAAACAGGTGGGTCTGGACAGGGTGATGTAGTTGATGTGGGTGTAACAGGTGGGTCTGGACAGAGTGATGTAGTTGATGGGGGTGTAAACAGGTGGGTCTGGACAGGGTGATGTAGTTGATGGGGGTGTAAACAGGTGGGTCTGGACAGGGTGATGTAGTTGATGGGGGGTGTAACAGGTGGGTCTGGACAGGGTGATGTAGTTGATGGGGTGTAACAGGTGGGTCTGGACAGGGTGATGTAGTTGATGGGGGTGTAACAAGTGGGTCTGGACAGGGTGATGTAGTTGATGGGGGTGTAAACAGGTGGGTCTGGACAGGGTGATGTAGTTGATGGGGGTGTAACAGGTGGGTCTGGACAGGGTGATGTAGTTGATGGGGGTGTAACAGGTGGGTCTGGACAGGGTGATGTAGTTGATGGGGGTGTAAACAGGTGGGTCTGGACAGGGTGATGTAGTTGATGGGGGTGTAAACAGGTGGGTCTAGACAGGGTGATGTAGTTGATGGGGGGTGTAACAGGTGGGTCTGGACAGGGTGATGTAGTTGATGGGGGGCTTAACAGGTGGGTCTGAACAGGGTGATTTAGTTGATGGGGGTGTAACAGGTGGGTCTGGACAGGGTGATTTAGTTGATGGGGGTGTAACAGGTGGGTCTGGACAAGGTGATGTAGTTGATGGGGGGCTTAACAGGTGGGTCTGGACAGGGTGATGTAGTTGATGGGGGTGTAACAGGTGGGTCTGGACAGGGTGATTTAGTTGATGGGGGTGTAACAGGTGGGTCTGGACAGGGTGATGCCTTTAATTGTTTTTGTTTAGTTCTGTCCTTGAGCTGTTCTGTGTAGACCCCAGGAAGAGTAGCTTCTGCTTTTTGCAACAGCTAATGGGATCCTAGTAAAATACCAAATAACCTTCCTTCCTTCCTTCCTTCCTTCCCTCCTTCCCTCCTTCCCTCCTTCCTTCCCTCCTTCCTTCCCTCCTTCCTTCCCTCCTTCCTTCCCTCATTCCTTCCCTCATTCCTTCCCTCATTCCCTCCCTCCCTTATCCCTCCCTCATTCCCTCCCTCCCTCCCTCCCTTATTCCCTCCCTCATTCCCTCCCTTATTCCCTCCCTCATTCCCTCCCTCATTCCCTCCCTCATTCCCTCCCTCCCTCCCTTTCTGTTTCCTGCCTTGGCCTCCTCAGCGAGGGAGCGGAAGCTCTAATTTGAGACACATTTCTCCCGAGGAGCAGCAACAGGAAGTGAGGGGGAGGCAGATGGCCGGGCCTGTTGAAGAACAGCTAGCTCCATAAACCTGATAGACAGACAAAGGAAATATCCACACCACCATTTGGGGCGGCAGGTAGCCTAGTGGTTAGGGCGTTGGGACAGTTCCCGAAAGGTTGCTGGATCGAATCCCCGAGCTGACAAGGTTCTGCCCCTGAACAAGGCAGTTAACCCACTGTTCCCTGGTAGGCCGTCATTGTAAATAAGAATTTGTTCTTAACTGACCTAGATAAATAAAAAATATATAAAAATGGTCTGCTGGATAGATCACAACTACTGCATTAGTCTATAACCCTAGGAGAAGTCTCTCTGGGATAACCCTTAGACAGGTTGATATAACCCTAGGAGAAGTCTCTCTGGGATAACCCTTAGACAAGATGATATAACCCTAGGAGAAGTCTCTCTGGGATAACCCTTAGACAAGTTGATATAACCCTAGGAGAAGTCTCTCTGGGATAACCCTTAGACAGGTTGATATAACCCTAGGAGAAGTCTCTCTGGGATAACCCTTAGACAAGTTGATATAACCCTAGGAGAAGTCTCTCTGGGATAACCCTTAGACAAGTTGATATAACCCTAGGAGAAGTCTCTCTGGGATAACCCTTAGACAAGTTGATATAACCCTAGGAGAAGTCTCTCTGGGATAACCCTTAGACAAGTTTATATAACCCTAGGAGAAGTCTCTCTGGGATAACCCTTAGACAAGTTGATATAACCCTAGGAGAAGTCTCTCTGGGATAACCCTTAGACAAGTTGATATAACCCTAGGAGAAGTCTCTCTGGGATAACCCTTAGACAAGTTTATATAACCCTAGGAGAAGTCTCTATGGGATAACCCTTAGACATGTTGATATAACCCTAGGAGAAGTCTCTCTGGGATAACCCTTAGACAAGTTGATATAACCCTAGGAGAAGTCTCTCTATAGGATAACCCTTAGACAAGTTGATATAACCCTAGGAGAAGTCTCTCTATGGGATAACCCTTAGACAAGTTGATATAACCCTAGGAGAAGTCTCTCTGGGATAACCCTTAGACAAGTTGATATAACCCTAGGAGAAGTCTCTCTATAGGATAACCCTTAGACAAGTTGATATAACCCTAGGAGAAGTCTCTCTATAGGATAACCCTTAGACAAGTTGATATAACCCTAGGAGAAGTCTCTCTATAGGATAACCCTTAGACAAGTTGATATAACCCTAGGAGAAGTCTCTCTATAGGATAACCCTTAGACAAGTTGATATAACCCTAGGAGAAGTCTCTCTATAGGATAACCCTTAGACAAGTTGATATAACCCTAGGAGAAGTCTCTCTATAGGATAACCCTTAGACAAGTTGATATAACCCTAGGAGAAGTCTCTCTATGGGATAACCCTTAGACATGTTGATATAACCCTAGGAGAAGTCTCTCTCTGGGATAACCCTTAGACAAGTTGATATAACCCTAGGAGAAGTCTCTCTGGGATAACCCTTAGACAAGTTGATATAACCCTAGGAGAAGTCTCTCTATGGGATAACCCTTAGACAAGTTGATATAACTCTAGGATACGTCTCTCTATGGGATAACCCTTAGACAAGTTGATATAACTCTAGGATACGTCTCTCTCTGGGCTAACCTTTAGACAAGTTGATATAACCCTAGAAGAAGTCTCTCTATGGGCTAACCCTTAGACAAGTTGATATAACCCTAGGAGAAGTTTCTCTATGGGCTAACCCTTAGACAAGTTGATATAACCCTAGGAGAAGTCTCTCTATATACTAACCCTTGGACAAGTTGATATAACCCTAGGAGAAGTCTCTCTATATACTAACCCTTGGACAAGTTGATATAACCCTAGGAGAAGTCTCTCTATATACTAACCCTTGGACAAGTTGATATAACCCTAGGAGAAGTCTCTCTATGGGATAACCCTTAGACAAGTTGATATAACCCTAGGAGAAGTCTCTCTGGGATAACCCTTAGACAAGTTGATATAACCCTAGGAGAAGTCTCTCTGGGATAACCCTTAGACAAGTTGATATAACCCTAGGAGAAGTCTCTCTGGGATAACCCTTAGACAAGTTGATATAACCCTAGGAGAAGTCTCTCTATAGGATAACCCTTAGACAAGTTGATACAACCCTAGGAGAAGTCTCTCTGGGATAACCCTTAGACAAGTTGATATAACCCTAGGAGAAGTCTCTCTGGGATAACCCTTAGACAAGTTGATACAACCCTAGGAGAAGTCTCTCTGGGATAACCCTTAGACAAGTTTATATAACCCTAGGAGAAGTCTCTCTATAGGATAACCCTTAGACAAGTTGATACAACCCTAGGAGAAGTCTCTCTGGGATAACCCTTAGACAAGTTGATATAACCCTAGGAGAAGTCTCTCTGGGATAACCCTTAGACAAGTTGATATAACCCTAGGAGAAGTCTCTCTGGGATAACCCTTAGACAAGTTGATATAACCCTAGGAGAAGTCTCTCTGGGATAACCCTTAGACAAGTTGATACAGTGCCTTGCGAAAGTATTCGGCCCCCTTGAACTTTGAGACCTTTTGCCACATTTCAGGCTTCAAACATAAATAAATAAAACTGTATTTTTTTTGTGAAGAATCAACAACAAGTGGGACACAATCATGAAGTGGAATGACATTTATTGGATATTTCAAACTTTTTTAACAAATCAAAAACTGAAAAATTGGGCGAAACAGGAATCCTAACTCAGTTGCCAGAGGAAGGAAACTGCTGAGGGATTTCAGCATGAAACTAATGGGGATTTTAATATCGTTTTAATGGCTGTGATAGGAGAGAACCGAGAATGTATTAACAACGTTGTAGCTACTCAGTAATACTAACCTAAATTACAGTGGTGCAAATCTAACACATCACTGAGTACGGCTTTCCATATTTTCAAGCATTGTGGTGGCTGTATCATGTCATAGGTATACTTGTCTTCAGCAAAGCATGGTGAGTTTTTCAGGATAAAAGGAAACAAGTAGAGCTAAGCACAGGCAATATCCTAGAGGAAAACCAGGTTCAGTCTGCTTTCCAACAGACACTGGGAGACAAATTCACCTTTCAGCAGGACAATCACCTACAACACAAGGCCAAATATATACTGGAGTATCTTACCAAGAAAACCGTGAATGTTCCTGAGTGGCAGAGTTACAGTTTTAACTGAAATCTGGTTAAATCTATTGCAAATGGCTTTCTAGAAAATATAAACAACAAACCAGACAGAGCAAGAATGTTTCACAATCCAGGTGTGGAAATCTCTTGGAGATGTTCCCAAAAAGACTCACAGCTGTAATCTCTGTCAAATGTATTTCTAGCACTTATTGACCATTAGAGGAAGGGGAAGAGGAGGGACAGGAAGAGGAGGGACAGGAGGAGGAGGAGGGGGGACAGGCGGAGGGACACGAGAAGGTTGGGCGACAGGAGGAAGAGGCATTGGCTTCCTTCCTCAATGACCACCGCTCAGTGTTTCCTCTCCTCACTTTTCTTAGACAATAAGGCAAGGGCTGTTTCCTCACCTCCTCCCTCTGCTGCTGCCTCGGCCACATTGTTCTCAACACCAATATGCTGGTTACTTTTGCTATTATGCACATAGCAACACGGTCTAGAAAAAGACGGCAATTCAACCGCGCACTGATGTTTCAGAACTGTGGACAGGGACTGCTATCCAACGTCGGAGAAAACATTTTTTTAAATAATATTACAGTTGAAGTTGGAAGTTTACAAACACCTTAGCCAAATACATTTAAACTTTGTTTTTCACAATTCCTGACATTTAATCCTAGTAAAGATTCCCTGTTTTAGGTCAGTTAGGATCACCACTTTATTTTAAGAATGTGAAATGTCAGAATAATAGTGATTTATTTCAGCTATTCATTCTTTCATCACATTCCCAGTGTGAGAAGTTTACATACACTCAATTAGTATTTGGTAGCATTGCCTTTAAATTGTTTAACTTGGGTCAAACGTTTTGGGTAGCCTTCCACAAGCTTCCCACAATAAGTTGGGTGAATTTTGGCCCATTCCTCCTGACAGAGATGGTGTAACTGAGTCAGGTTTGTAGGCCTCCTTGCTCGCAAACGCTTTTTCAGTTCTGCCCACAAATGTTCTATGTGATTGAGGTCGAGGCTTTGTGATGGCCACTCCAATACCTTGACTTTGTTGTCCTTAAGCCATTTAGCCACAACTGGAAGTATGCTTGGGGTCATTGTCCATTTGGAAGACCCATTTGCGACCAAGCTTTAACTTGACTTTAGATGTTGCTTCAATATATCCACCTATTTTCCCTCCTTCATGATGTCATCTATTTTGTGAAGTGCACCAGTCCCTCCTGCAGCAAAGCACCCCCACAACATGATGCTGCCACCCCCGTGCCTCACGGTTGGGATGGTGTTCTCCGGCATGCAAGCATCCCCCTTTTTCCTCCCGACATAACGCTGGTCATTATGGCCAAACAGTTCTATTTTTGTTTCATCAGACCAGAGGACATTTTATGACGGTTGCGTGGTCCCATGGTGTTTATACTTCGTACTGTAGTTTGTACAGTTGAACGTGGTACCTTCAGGCGTTTGGAAATTGCTCCCAAGGATGAACCAGACTTGTCGGTCTACAATTATTTTTTTTCTGAGGTCTTGGCTGATTTGTTTTGATTTTCCCATGATGTCAAGCAAAGAGGCACTGAGTTTGAAGGTAGGCCTTGAATTACATCCACAGGTACACCTCCAATTGACGTCAATTAGCCTATCAGAAGCCATGACATCATTTTCTGGAATTTTCTAAGCTGTTTTTATTTTATTTATCAGTTAAGAACAAATTCTTATTTTCAATGACGGCCTAGGAACAGTGGGTTAACTGCCTGTTCAGGGGCAGAACGACAGATTTGTACCTTGTCAGCTCGGGGATTTGAACTTGCAACCTTCCGGTTACTAGCCCAATGCTCTAACCACTAGGCTACCCTGCCGCCCCAGGGCACAGTCAACTTAGTGTATGTAAACTTCTGACCCACTGGAATTGTGATACAGTGAAATAATCTGTCTGTAAACAATTGTTGGAAAAATGACTTGTGTCATGCACAAAGTAGATGTCCCAACCAACTTGCCAAGACTATAGTTTGTCAACAAGAAAGTTGCGGAGTGGTTGACAAACAAGTTTTAATGACTCCAACCTAAGTGGATGTAAACTTCCAACTTCAACTGTATGTACAGTATGTAGATCTGATCTATATCTTCAACTGTATCTATATTCTGTAGATCTGATCTAGATCTTCAACTGTATCTATATTCTGTAGATCTGATCTAGATCTTCAACTGTATCTATATTCTGTAGATCTGATCTAGATCTTCAACTGTATCTATATTCTGTAGATCTGATCTATATCTTCAACTGTATCTATATTCTGCAGATCTGATCTTCAACTGTATGTTTATTAGTGCTGCACCATTGTTCTTACGTAGTATAACTAATTACAGTAGGACATGTCTTAGTGATGACCATCCCCACGGCCTTCACAATAGACAGGCGCCAATCAGACCGGTGTCTTGTACACCAGGAAATATAGATCTTTTTTTTTGCTACTGCTCGACTAAAGAAATCTCGGTCGGCCAACAGCCTATTGACCAAACAATGGACCATTCTGCAAAATGGGGTCAGCCCTAGTGACTGTAGAAGGTTTTAAGGTGTATATGTTGGAGTGGTTTAGAGAGCTCAGTGGTAGCTCTGACGAAGGACGTGAGGCCGATACGTTAGCTAAATTAAGTGAAACTGGCAAGCACAATGTGCAAGTTTCTCCTGATCTATCGCACAGTCCCATACATTGGTGTTATTGTTGCTTCCTGAGATGTGTAGAGTACTTTGATGAATGAATGTATACCATTTTAGATCAGGACAGGCGGGCCTCTCATTTTACACAACCAGGCTTATACATGACTACTACTATTAGGACTGGAACAATTGCCTAACAGCACAGCCCTGACAAGCTCAGACACGTTGACATCACGACAGACACACCAGATGCCCTAGAATACCACCTCTTATCTTAGTCCAGTGTCATCCTCCTATCACTCCAGAGGATACCGACTACCATAGACCACCATGACTAGCTGATATTACCGGGGGTGCGGGTGGGTGGGTGGGATGGTGGGGGATGCCAGCCGGGTAAACAAAGTGATCAGTCTCGGGCCTCATGCTATTTTAATGCAAAGTTGTTGTTTTGAATAGTGGAGGAAAAAATAAATTCCCTTGATGCCCAGTGTGATAACACTACTGTCTCCTCTCTAGTTCTATTCAGTTGAAGTCTGAAGTTTACATACACCTTATCCAAATACATTTAAACTCAGTTTTTTTTAACCTTTACTGACATTTAATCCTAGTAAAAATTCCCTGTCAGTTTGGATCACCACTTTATTTTAAGAATGTGAAATGTCATAATATAATAGTAGAGAATTATTTATTTCAGCTTTTTATTTCTTTCATCACATTCCCAGTGGAGTCAGAAGTTTACATACACTCCATTAGTATTTGGTAGCATTGTCCATCAGCTTCTCCATGTGGTCTCCCTAAAGACTGGTTATCAGTTTAAAGACTGGTAGCTCTTTGTCTAGGAGTCTAGTAATTGCCTTATAGAGGGTAGCTTTTTGTCTAGGAGTCTAGTAATTGCCTTATAGAGGGTAGCTTTTTGTCTAGGAGTCTAGTACGGCCTTATAGAGGATAGCTTTTTGTCTAGGAGTCTAGTACGGCCTTATAGAGGATAGCTTTTTGTCTAGTACGGCCTTATGACTTTACTTTTGACTTTTTAATTTTGAGTTAACAGGGTCTGTTCTCAGGGCCTGTACTGACCTGTTGTTTTTTTTCTCACTGTGTTGTGGCTCTCTCCATGTGGAGTCTAATGATGGGGTCTACCTGCCTGGCCTTAGTTCTGCTGGCTCATCAAACTACCATGGGACTGGCTGTCTGTCAGCTGGCTGGCTGTCTGTCTGTCAGCTGTCTCTGTCTGTCGGTTGTCTCTCCGTCTGTCTGCTTGCTGTCTGTCTGGCTGGGTCTGGCTGTCTGTCAGATGGCTGTCTGTCTGTCAGCTGTCTCTGCCTGTCGGTTGTCTCCCTGTCTGTCGGCTTGCTGTCTGTCTGGCTGGGTTGCTCAACAACAGCCTGAAGGGGTAATATAGACTAGCCGGCTCAGACTGTGGCCTAAATAGCACCCTATTACCTATGGGCCCTTGTAAACAGTAGTGCACTATGTAGAGAATAGGGTGTTATTTGAGATGTAACCGCAGACCTCCTCACTCCTTCACAGACCAGACGGTCTCTGGTTCACCCTGTTACCAAGGACACTCCTTCACAGACCAGACGGTCTCTGGTTCACCCTGTTACCAAGGACACTCCTTCACAGACCAGACGGTCTCTGGTTCACCCTGTTACCAAGGAGACCTCCTCACTCCTTCACAGACCAGACGGTCTCTGGTTCACCCTGTTACCAAGGACACTCCTTCACAGACCAGACGGTCTCTGGTTCCCCCTGTTACCGAGGAGATCTCCTCACTCCTTCACAGACCAGACGGTCTCTGGTTCACCCTGTTACCAAGGAGACCTCCTCACTCCTTCACAGACCAGACGGTCTCTGGTTCACCCTGTTTCCAAGGAGACCTCCTCACTCCTTCACAGACCAGTCGGTCTCAAAAAACACAGCCATTTTTCCAGCCAAAGATGGGAGTCACAAAAAGCATAACTAGAGATAAAATGAATCACTAACATTTGATGATCTTCATCAGATGACACTCATAGGACATCATGTTACACAATACATGTATGTTTTGTTCGATAATGTGCATATTTATATCCAAAAATCTCAGTTTAGATTGGCGCCTTGCGTGCAGTAATGTTTTGATTCCAAAACATCCGGCAATTTTGCAGAAATACTCAAAATAAACATTGATGAAAGATACAAGGGTTATTCACATAACTAAAGATAGACTTCTCCTTAATGCAACCGCTGTGTCAGATTTTTAAAAAACGGAAAAGGCATAATCTGTGAATGGCGCTCAGAGCCCAATCCAGCCAGAGAAATATCCGCCATTTTGGAGACAACAGAAGTTAGAAATAACACTATAAATATTCACTTACCTTTGATGATCTTCATCAGAATGCACTCCCAGGAAACCCAGTTTGACAATAAATGACTGATTTGTTCCATTAAGTTCCATAAAATCCATTTATGTCCAAATAGCCACTTGTTGTTAGCGTGTTCAGCCCACTAATTAATCTTCATGAGGCGCGAGCTCTTCGTCCAGACAAAAACTCAAAGTTCCGTTACAGGTCGTAGAAACAAGTCAAACGATGTATGGAATCAATCTTTAGGATGTTTTTAACATAAAACATCAATAATGTTCCAACCGGAGAATTCCTATGTCTGAAGAAAAGCTCTTGAACGAGAGGTAACTCTGTCGGGGGCGCGTGTCACGAGCCTGAGACACTCTGCCAGACCACTGACTCAAACAGGTCTCATGAGCCCCTCCTTTATAGTAGAATCCTCATTCAAGTTTCTAAAGACGGTTGACATCTAGTGGAAGCCATAGGAAGGTGCAACTTTATCCATATCCCACTGTGTGTTCGGTAGGCCAACCTTTGAAAAACTACAAACCTCAGATGTCCCACTTCCTGGTTGGATTTTTCTCCGGTTTTTTGCCTGCCATATGAGTTCTGTTATACTCACAGACATCATTCAAACAGTTTTAGAAACTTCAGAGTGTTTTATATCCAATACTACTAATACTATGCATATATTAGCATTTGGGACAGAGTAGGAGGCAGTTCACTCTGGGCACGCTATTCCTACAAAAGTGAAAATGCTGCCCCCTATCCCAAAAAGGTTACGTTTGCTGATGACATGACAGTGGTAGGCCTGATCACCGACAAAGATGAGACCGCCTATAGGGTAGAGGTATGAGACCTGACCATGTGGTGCCAGGACATCAACCTCTCCCTCAATGTTAGCAAGACAAAGGAGCTGATTGTGGACTACAGGGCCGAACACAACCCATTCACATCGACAAGGCTGTAGTGGAGTGGGTCGAGAACTTCAAGTCCCTCGCTGTCCACATCGCTAAAGATCTATCATGGTCCACAACCACCAACATAGTCGTGAAGAGGGCACAACAATGACTCTTCCCCTGCAGAAGGCTTAAAAGATTTGTCATGGGCTCTCAGATCCTCAAAAGAGTCTACAGCTGCATCATCTCTATACCAGGCGGTGTCATGGGAATGCCCTAGAAAATGTCTACAGCTGCATCACCTCTATACCAGGCGGTGTCAAAGGAAGGCCCCAGAAAATGTCTATAGCTGCATCACCTCTATACCAGGCGGTGTCAAAGGAAGGCCCTAGAAAATGTCTATAGCTGCATCACCTCTATACCAGGCGGTGTCAAAGGAATGCCCTAGAAAATGTCTACAGCTGCATCACCTCTATACCAGGCGGTGTCAAAGGAAGGCCCTAGAAAATGTCTACAGCTGCATCACCTCTATACCAGGCGGTGTCAAAGGAATGCCCTAGAAAATGTCAGACTCCAGCCACTCAAGTCTTATAAGAAATTTGAAATCATTTAAACTTTCACTTTTGATTCTTAAGTATATTTGGGCAATTCCATTTATTTTTGATACTTACGTATATTTAAAACCAAATACTTTTGGACTTTTATTCAAGTATTTTTTTACTGGGTGACTTTCACTTTTACTTCAGTCGTTTTCTATATTAAGGTATCTTTACGTTTACTCAAGTATGACAATTGGGTAGTTTTTCCTCCACTGCTGGTGATGATGGTAGTACGTATTTACTACTGTGTTTATGTGTGACTCACTTGGTAGAGTGTTTGCAACGGCAGGATTGTGGGTTTGTTTCCCGCTTGGGCCACCCCAAGTCGCTTTGGATAAAAGGGTCTTCTTAAATGCCATATATTATTTATTATTATATTAGCTATGATCACACACACACAAGTTTCACCCTTTTTTATAAGATCTCATGGTGCATCGCTCCCTGTCCTAACAGACCATAATATAACTGTCTGAATACCCTCTCAGTAACTATGACAACCTCTCCTGGTGTTTCCCAACAGGCATCGGGAAGGTGAAGCGGAAAACGGGAATGCGTGATACGGCCTCGAACGCCGACGCCGACATGTGCTCTGACAATGGCGAGCGCCTTTACGACCTCAACCTGCCGGCGCTCGTCAAGTTCAGCTACACCGCCGAGCGTGAGGACGAGCTCTCATTGGTTAAGGGTACACGCGTCATCGTCATGGAGAAGTGTAGCGATGGCTGGTGGCGTGGGGGGTACCAGGGCTGTTCTGGATGGTTCCCTTCCAACTACGTGACGGAGGACGCAGATGGGACAGCGGGGGGAGGAGGGGGTGACAGTTTTGGGGACCCAATAGGGTCACTGACTGAGAAGCTAGCAGCAGTGGTTCACAGTGTGTCTAACGGGAACCGGAGACTCCACACGGTGCAGGCGCTGTACCCTTTCAGCTCGGGGAACGACGAGGAGCTGAACTTTGAGAAGGGAGAGGTGATGGAGGTGGTAGAGAAACCAGACAACGACCCTGAGTGGTGGAAGTGCCGTAAAGCAGATGGACAGCTGGGACTAGTGCCTAAGAACTACGTCAATGTGCTACCTCCCCAGCAGGACTCCACTGCCCAGAATGCCTCACCGGGCCCCGCGGGGCCGCCCACGCCCGACTGTGACTACATCTCTCCAGCCACGGTGGGGCGGTTTGCTGGGAAGCCGTGGTACTATGGCAAGGTGACGCGTCATCAGGCAGAGGTGGCTCTCAACCAGAGAGGAGTGGAGGGAGACTTCCTCATCAGAGACTCTGAGTCATCGGTGAGTCCTGACCTTCATATATAGCCCAGGGTTTTAGACATTTCTAATTTAGGGAGACTTCCTCATCAGAGACTAGGTCATCGGTGAGTCCTGACCTTCATATATAGCCCAGGGTTTTAGACGTTTATAATTTAGGGAGTCTTCCTCATCAGAGACTAGGTCATCGGTGAGTCCTGACCTTCATATATAGCACAGGGTTTTAGACGTTTATAATTTAGGGAGTCTTCCTCATCAGAGACTAGGTCATCGGTGAGTCCTGACCTTCATATATAGCCCAGGGTTTTAGACGTTTCTAAGTTAGGGAGTCTTCCTCATCAGAGACTAGGTCATCGGTGAGTCCTGACCTTCATATATAGCCCAGGGTTTTAGTCTTCCTCATCAGAGACTAGGTCATCGGTGAGTTCTGACCTTCATATATAGCCCAGGGTTTTAGACTTCCTCATCAGAGACTAGGTCATCGGTGTGTACCACCATCCCGAACTCTGACATGGATTTCCGCCAAGTCATAGAGACATCTTTAGCTGTGACTATTAGCCTAGCCTGGGTGCCAGTCTGTTTTCTATACTTTATTACAACCACGATAGCCTAGCCTGGGTGTCTGTTTTCTGCTCTCTTGCCTATCTCATTATAGAACTGGTGTGCCAATTGGCTTGACCATGGCGTAGTGTCTTTATTTAGACAGGGAGTCAATGCCGAGACCAAGGTGTCTTTATTTAGACAGGGAGTCAATGCCGAGACCGAGGTGTCTTTATTTAGACAGGGAGTCAATGCCGAGACCGAGGTGTCTTTATTTAGACAGGGAGTCAATGCCGAGCCCGAGGTGTCTTTATTTAGACAGGGAGTCAATGCCGAGACCAAGGTGTCTTTATTTAGACAGGGAGTCAATGCCGAGACCAAGGTGTCTTTATCTAGACAGGGAGTCAATGCCGAGACCAAGGTGTCTTTATTTAGACAGGGAGGACAAGCGTGACTGTAGACTTTAGCAGAGTTTTTTTTGATACTGCGAAAATGATCAATGACGGGCTATTTAGACACTGAGAATCTGAGATCAATAAAAACGACCCTGTCTTGAATCCATCAATAGGTGTGTGGAGGAGACATATTGTACAATATATGAGGAGAAATTATAGTCCTAAAGAAGCATTCCAGTTTCACTGACTCAACCACTGATATGCATCTCGCCTCACTGACTGGCGATGGTCAATGTCCTCGTGCCAGAAGCCTGTCTCTTGTTTTACTTAGTGAAACAATGCTGTTCCCTCAATGGGCCCATTTGGAAGTTGATGACATGGCAGCCTGCAGTCAAACTAGGCTTTTCTTTTCAGCAGGAACCATTTGCTTTCCAACCTGTGATTGTATTTGAAATCTTGCTAAAAGCCTGTTTTGTCTGCATGCTGCTCACTGCATGCTGTTCACTTTTGTCTGCGGTGGTCTATACGGTCTGTACAGGCGGTGGTCTGTACAGGCGGTGGTCTGTACAGGCGGTGGTCTGTACGGTCTATACAGACGGTGGTCTGTACAGTCTATACAGACGGTGGTCTATACAGACGGTGGTCTATACAGTCTATACAGGCGGTGGTCTATACAGGCGGTGGTCTGTACAGGCGGTGGTCTGTACAGGCGGTGGTCTGTACAGGCGGTGGTCTATACAGACGGTGGTCTATACAGTCTATACAGGCGGTGGTCTGTACAGGCGGTGGTCTGTACAGGCGGTGGTCTGTACAGGCGGTGGTCTGTACGGTCTATACAGGCGGTGGTCTATACAGACGGTGGTCTATACAGGCGGTGGTCTATACACTCTATACAGCCTCCTCTCTTCTGGGAAGGCTTTAATATGGAGTTGGTCCCCCTTTGCTGCTATAACAACCTCCTCTCTTCTGGGAAGGCTTTAACATGGAGTTGGTCCCTCTGCTGCTATAACAGCCTCCTCTCTTCTGGGAAGGCTTTAATATGGAGTTGGTCCCCCTTTGCTGCTATAACAGCCTCCTCTCTTCTGGGAAGGCTTTCCACTAGATGATGGAACATTGCTGCTATAACAGCCTCCACTCTTCTGGGAAGGCTTTAATATGGAGTTGGTCCCCCTTTGCTGCTATAACAGCCTCCTCTCTTCTGGGAAGGCATTAATATGGAGTTGGTCCCTCTGCTGCTATAACAGCCTCCTCTCTTCTGGGAAGGCTTTAATATGGAGTTGGTCCCCCCCTTTGCTGCTATAACAACCTCCTCTCTTCTGGGAAGGCTTTAATATGGAGTTGGTCCCCCCCTTTGCTGCTATAACAACCTCCTCTCTTCTGGGAAGGCTTTAATATGGAGTTGCCGCCCCCCCCCCCCCCCCCCCCCGCTGCTATAACAGCCCAATTTTTCAGTTTTTGATTTGTTAAAAAGTTTGAAATATCCAATAAATGTCGTTCCACTTCATGATTGTGTCCCACTTGTTGTTGATTCTTCACAAAAAAATACAGTTTTATATCTTTATGTTTGAAGCCTGAAATGTGGCAAAAGGTCGCAAGTTCAAGGGGGCCGAATACTTTCGCAAGGCACTGTATGTATATATATATATATATATATATATATATTAGTCTCTGTTGTAACCAATGAGCTTTATCTTGACATCTAGCCACTTGGCTAGCAAGTTAACAAACCAAATGCACTGCTGGAGCCCTGAGCTGGACATCATTGATTTCTTATATTATACTTATAGTTATAAACGGTGGCGTAGCTCTCAGCCCTGCCTTGCCGAGGAGGAACCTGTTAGCGTTTCAACTTGAAACTGTTGGTGCTGATTGGTCCTCTTTTAGATGAAAATGCCCTACAGTCACAAGTTGTAGAATCTGTCATGAGATTAATAGTGTTTACTGTCTGCTCAGTTTACAGCCTGTATTGACCTTTCTCTGTCTCCCTCTCTCTCTCCAGCCCAATGATTTCTCCATCTCTCTGAAGGCCCAGGGGAAGAACAAGCATTTCAAGGTTCAGTTGAAGGATGGTTTGTACTGCATTGGCCAGAGGAAGTTCAGTTCTCTGGAGGACTTGGTGGATCACTACAAGAAGGCTCCCATCTTCACCAGCGAGCAGGGAGACAAGCTCTACCTGGTTAAGGCCCTGGCTGCCTCTTGATCACACACTCTTAAACACACTCACACACAGAGGGAAACAAACAGTACATACACTCACAGAGACTTCACATCGCTAGGACTACTTATGTGCCAGGAGCTGTGTGCAAGAAGAAAGGGGAGGAGGAGAGAGAGAAGAAGAGAGAGAAGAAGAGAGAGAAGAAGAGAGAGAAGAAGAGAGAGAAGAAGAGAGAGAAGAAGAGAGAGAAGAAGGGGAGGATGAGAGAGAAGGAGGAGTGGAGAGGGGAGGGAAAAGGACATTCTGGATTCTGTCAGACCTGTAGGTGGATCATGTGTTTATGTCTTCTAGGTCATTATGCCATCTACTAAATCTACACTGAACAAAAATATAAACGCAACATGTAAAGTGCTGATGAGCTGAAATAAAAGATCCCCTAAAAATATTCCATACACACAAAATGCTAATTTCTCTCAACTTTGGTGCACATCCCACATCCCAGCATTTCGTTGCCAAGATAGTCTATCCACCTGACAGGTGTGGTATATCAAGAAGCATGGCCTTACACAGGTGCACCTTGTGCTGGGGGACAATAAAAGGTCACTCTAAAATGTGCAGTTTTGTCAAACAACACAATGCCACAGATGTCTCAAGTTTTAAGGGAGCGTGGCATGCTGACTGCAGTAATGTCCACCAGAGCCGTTGTAAGATAGTTGCTACCAAATCCACCTCCAATGTAGTTTTAGAGTGTAACCACACTAGCCCATATCCGGTGTCTCCACCCATGGCTGTGCCCCGGCCCGCTCTGGCCAAATCATGTGAAATCCATAGATTAGGGCCTCATATTTTTCCAATTGACTTGATTTTCTCATAAACTGTAACTCAGTAAAATCTTTGAAATTGTTGCATGTTGCGTTTTAATATTTTTTTCAGTATACGTTTAGTTGTGAATAATATATATATATAGTTTTATTTTTTAAAATGTGATGTTTTTTTATTCAACCCGAACATACCCAATAACGACCAGTCACCAGCGAGCAATGTTTTGTATTGGGGGGGTGCCAATTTGGGGGGGGGGGGGGCTGCCAAGTGATTAATAATAAAGACCTAGTTAAATAAGTATACATATTTTGTAGATTTATCAGCGGATGCTGCAGTCCCTTCCTCCCGCTGCAGTCCCTTCCTCCCGCTGCAGTCCCTTCCTCCCGCTGCAGTCCCTTCCTCCCGCTGCAGTCCCTTCCCCCCCCTGCAGTCCCTTCCTCCCGCTGCAGTCCCTTCCTCCCGCTGCAGTCCCTTCCCCCCCCTGCAGTCCCTTCCTCCCGCTGCAGTCCCTTCCTCCCGCTGCAGTCCCTTCCTCCCCCAGTCCCTTCCTCCCGCGGCTATAAGGCCTTTTGTTGGGGATCCAGAATGTTAGACATCTCGTCTCCTAGACATCTCGTCCCCTAGACATCTCTTCCTGGGTTCCACACAAACATTACAGAACGTTAATAGACACGAACAGCTCAAGGACAGAACTACATCAATTAAAACATATCAATACACACACAACCTATCTGGGTCCATTAGAGGAGAGGAGTTGTTAGGTGTTGCTTTATCTGTATTTTGAAACCAGGTTTGCTGTTTATTTGAGCAATATGAGATATGAGAGGGCTCTATATAATACTGTACTCTTTTTGGAATTTGTTCTGGATTTGGGGACTGAAAAGACCCCTGGTGGCATAAGTGTGTGTGTCATTGCTGTGTGTAAGTTGACTATGCAAACAATTTGGGATTTTTCCCACAATGTTTCTTATAAAAAAGTACTGATGCAGTCAGTCTCTCCTCAACTCTTAGCCAAGAGAGACTGGCATGCATAGTATTTATGTCAGCCCTCTGATTACAATGAAGAGCAAGAGGTGCCGCTCTGTTCTGGGCCAGCTGCAGTTTAACTAGGCCTTTCCTTGCAGCACTCGGCCACACGACTGGACAATAAGCAAGATCAAAAAAGCAGAACATCTCTTCATTACAGACAGACCTCTCCCCATCTTTACAACCATTAAATCTGTGTTTTGACCATGACAGTTTACAATCTAAGGTAACACCAAGTATTTTAGTCTCCTCAACTTGTTCAACAGCAACACCATTCATTACCAGATTCAGCTGAGGTCTAGAACTTAAGGAATGATTTGTACCAAACACAATGCTCTCATTAAAACCAGTAGAGAGTGATCGCGCTCACGTATTCCCTTGGAAACGCCTAAAGGAGCATGAAGGCGGAAATATTTGATTTTTAAGCACAACATATTGTATTGATGAATGGCACCAAGAAATAGCTATGGATCATGGGGAAGGTGGCTGTAACTAGCAAAGGATCATGGGGAAGGTGGCCGTAACTAGCAAAGGATCATGGGGAAGGTGGCCGTAACTAGCAAAGGATCATGGGGAAGGTGGCCGTAACTAGCAAAGGATCATGGGGAAAGCGGCCGTAACTAGCAAAGGATCATGGGGAAAGTGGCCGTAACTAGCAAAGGATCATGGGGAAAGTGGCCGTAACTAGCAAAGGATCATGGGGAAAGTGGCCGTAACTAGCAAAGTGTCATGGGGAAAGTAGCTAGTAGCTTGCCAGCCAATGATTGGTCTGTTTTAGCACTTTGTCCTGTGTGACAACAAATGTAGTCACAATGGTTAATTATCCAAAAAAAATTGCTGGCGATGGTAATTGACGCTTTCTAGGGAACAACAGGGCTTTCTTTGGGCACCGCTAGGTTGCTATGCAGTAGCCGACCAGCAGAGCTTGTGACTTCACACTCCGAGAGAGAAATAAATATAGTATATGGGGTCGTGTGTGCGTTCCAAACAAGACAACTCTTGTACAACACCCAGGAATCCTCCCTTCTTCACAATAGCTTCCCCCAAGTAGATGGTTGCTTTTGGTGTATTCTCTTCTCCTTTAACTTCTGAAGGCTACAGTGTTTCTGCTTGTCTTTTGCTTAGTACCACCCTGTCAGACGGCACTAACAGATCTGGTACCAGGCTATTCAACACCTACTGTCTTAGTACCAACCCGTCTGTCCCCCCCCCCCCCCCACGCTTCCCTCTAGCCTGTCATAGCAGTGTGTTATCTGATTACAGCTTTGCATGTACGTACTGATCTGGTAGAGATGTTGAACTGATTTCTGTTCCAACCCATCTCTTCTCAAAACTTCCTCTTCCATCCAAACAGATCACTTTTCCTATGGAGACTTGAATAACATGTTGATCTATATCTCTGTCAATTGAAAATGTTTAATGCTAGATAATCAAGTGACCTTAAACTCGAGCTCTAATCTAATTGTATTGGTCACATGTAGCTTAGTGTTTAGAGAGTTGGACTTGTAACCGAAATGTTGCTGGTTCGAATTCCCGAGCTGACAAGGTAAAAATCTGTCGTTCTGCCCCTGAACAGGCAGTTAACCCACTGTTCCTAGACTGTCATTGACAATAAGAATTTGTTCTTAACTGACTTGCCTAGTTAAACATATGGATGACTAAGATACAGTGTAAACGTTATTAAAGTGGCATTAATAAATGGAACACTAGCCACTTTAATAAAGTGGCCAATGATCTAAAGTCTAAACAGTCATTGCCTAAAATATTGGCACACTTTTTTTCAAATAATGCAACATTTCTCCCAGAATTTTGTATGTATGTCTTCGGTGTGCAGTTGAACCCCCCCCCCCAAAAAAACAGAATAATTTACTAAATTTACTAGCTAATTCCACAAATAAATCTTTAAAGGGCCCAGACAATATTATTGGCACCTAGAAGTAGTTAGAAATCATTTGATTTCAAGCAGGTGATTTCTCCTTTATTCTCTCAGTATATCCCGAGAGAGCCATGTTTCCGTGAGAAACAGAGTATGTTACAATCCCTGATGTCTCTCTGGAAAGAGACCCGCACCATGAGCTCGTCAATTTTATTATCCAGAGACTGAACATTAACGAGTAATATACTCGGAAGCGGTGGGTGGTGTGCGCGCCTGCTCAGTCAGACTAGAATACCTCTCCTTCTCCGGCTTGTTTTGGGTCGGCTTCTGGAATCAGTTCAATTGCCCTTGGGGGTGCAAACAAAGGATCTGCTTCGGGAAAGTCGTGTTCCTGGTCGTAATGGTTCTAGTGCTGATGAGTTACCGCCGCTCTGATATCCAAAAGTTCTTCCCGGTTGTATGTAATAACACAAAACATTTTCTGAGCTAACAATGTAAGAAATAATACATTTAGAAAAATATATCAAGTTTCCTAAGAGCTAGAAGCAAGGCAGCCCTCTCCGTCAGCTCCATTTTTAATCAAACTGATGAGAAATCTGCATCCCAAATTGCACCATATTCCCTATATAGCGCAGTACGTGTGACCGGGGCCCATAGGGGTGCGATTAATCTAAACTCAAAACAGTGCTTTACAGTGAATGTAAACTCAGCAAAAAAAGAACCGTCCTCTCACTGTCAACTGTGTTTATTTTCAGCAAACTTAACATGTGTAAAGATTTGATTTGAACATAAGATTCAACAATTGAGACATAGACTGAACAAATTACACAGACAGGTGACGAACAGAGATGGAATGACATGGACTGCACCAGATTTGCGAGTTCTTGCTGTGAGATGTTACCCCACTCTTCCACCAAGGCACCTGCAAGTTCCCAGACATTTCTGGGTGGACCATGGCAGAGCATTGACATTCCTGTCTTGCAGGAAATCACTCACAGAACGAGCAGTATGGCTGGTGGCATTGTCATGCTGGAGGGTCATGTCAGGATGAGCCTGCAGGAAGGGTACCACATGAGGGAGGAGGATGTCTTCCCTGTAACGCACAGCGTTGAGATTGCCTGCAATGACAACAAGCTTAGTCTGATGATGCTGTGACACACCGCCCCAGACCATGACGGACCCTCCATCCAAATCGATCCCGCTCCAGAGTACAGGCCTCGGTGTAACACTCATTACTTCAACGATAAACGCAAATCCGACCACCACCCCTGATGAGACAAAACCGCGACTCGTCAGTGAAGAGCACTTTTTGTCACTCCTGTCTGGTCCTGCGATGGTGGGTTTGTGACCATAGGCAACGATGTTGACAGCGATGTCTGGTGAGGACCTGCCTTACAACAGGCCTACAAGCCCTCAGTCCAGCCTCTCTCAGCCTATTGCGGACAGTCTGAGCACTGATGGAGGGATTGTGCATTCCTGGTGCAACTCGGGCAGTTGTTGTTGCCATCCTGTACCTGTCCCGCAGATGTGATGTTTGGATGTACCAATCCTGTGCGGGTGTTGTTACACGTGGTCTGCCACAATTATGTTTAACTCTGTACAATGAAGATCTGTGAAGTTCTATGGATTTTTATGAATTATCTTTGAAAGACAGTCCTGATAAAGGGCTGTTATTTTTTTTTGCTGAGTTGATGTTATGTCCAGGCCTCCTGCTATGGTGCACAGCTAGGGACAAACTTCTAGACCTGTGTTGAACAGCTTGGCAGTGCTAGAACATGTCATTCACTTTTACTAGAATATAAACTGATCCCAGATCAGCACTGCCACCTTGAGACGCTTTGTAGAATCAGTTTAGTTTAGTGTTTAGTTACGACATGATTCCGTGGGTTATTTCATAGTTTTGATGTCTTCACTATTATTCTGTAATGTAGAAAATACTATAAATAAAGAATTTAAAGAATTAAAGAATTTTTGACTACTTTTACTTCACTACATTCCTAAAGAAAATAATGTAGTTTTTACTCCATATATTTTCCCTGACCCGTTACATTTTGAATGCTTAGCAGGACAGCAAAATGGTCCAATTCACACAGTTACAGTATCAACAGAACATCCCTGGTCATCTCTACTGCGTCTGATCTGACTGACTCACTAAACAGAGAACATCCCTGGTCGTCCCTACTGCCTGATCTGGAGGACTCACTAAACAGAGAATAGAGAATGCTTAGCAGGACAGCAAAATGGTCCAATTCACACACTTATCCCTTGTCATCCTGACAAACACACACGTTTCATGTTTAAATTAGGTCTGAGTGTGCCCCTGGCTATCTTTAATAAAAAATGGTGTCGTCTTTACACATAATTCAATAATTTCGTCCAAACTTCTGGTTCCATTTTAGACGGTTGACGCGCTACAAGTTCCACCTCTCCCGTCTCCTCATTGGTTTTTAGGAGCATATACCCACGTGCAGTCTCCTCTCCATGTGGGTGATTGAAAGATGAATGAGGTCCACACTCCAGTCCGGTTGGTGGTGGTAATGCACCTTAAAGTTGGTTGCCAACCACCAAATAAAGTCCAAAGAAGATGAATGATGAGAGATTAATCAAAGAAAACTAACACTACAGAACAAAAATATAAACGCAACATGTAGTGTTGGTCCCATGTTTCATGAAATAAAAGATTCCAGAAATGTTCCATGTGCAAAAAAGCTTTATTTCTCTCATGGTGTGCACATCCTGTTAGTGAGCATTTCTCCTTTGTCAAGATAATCCATCCACCTGACAGGTGTAGCATATCAAGAAGCTGATTAAATGGCATGATCATTACACAGGTGCACCTTGTGCTGGGGACAATAAAAAGCCACTCTAAAATGTGCAGCTTTGTCACAACACAATGCCACAGATGTGTTGAGGGAGTGTGCAATAGGCATGCTGACTGCAGGAATGCCCACCAAAGCTGTTGCGAGATAATATAATGTTCATTTCTCTACCATAAGCCTCCAACGTTGTTTTGTACGTCCAACCAAAGAATTTCTGCACAAACTGTCAGAAACCGTTTCAGGGAAGCTCGTCGTCTTCACCATTGTGACCATAGTTACTGCTGTATTTAGGATTGGTCGTCATGTTACTGCTGTATTTAGGGTTGGTCGTCATGTTACTGCTGTATTTAGGGCTGGTCGTCATGTTACTGCTGTATGTAGGGCTGGTCGTCATGTTACTGCTGTATTTAGGGCTGGTCGTCATGTTACTGCTGTATGTAGGGCTGGTCGTCATGTTACTGCTGGTCGTCATGTTACTGCTGTATTTAGGGCTGGTCGTCATGTTACTGCTGTATGTAGGGTTGGTCGTCATGTTACTGCTGTATTTAGGGCTGGTCGTCATGTTACTGCTGTATTTAGGGTTGGTCGTCATGTTACTGCTGTATTTAGGGCTGGTCGTCATGTTACTGCTGTATTTAGGGCTGGTCGTCATGTTACTGCTGTATTTAGGGTTGGTCGTCATGTTACTGCTGTATTTAGGGCTGGTCGTCATGTTACTGCTGTATTTAGGGCTGGTCGTCATGTTACTGCTGTATTTAGGGCTGGTCGTCATGTTACTGCTGTATTTAGGGCTGGTCGTCATGTTACTGCTGTATTTAGGGTTGGTCGTCATGTTACTGCTGTATTTAGGGCTGGTCGTCATGTTACTGCTGTATTTAGGGCTGGTCGTCATGTTACTGCTGTATTTAGGGCTGGTCGTCATGTTACTGCTGTATTTAGGGCTGGTCGTCATGTTACTGCTGTATTTAGGGCTGGTCGTCATGTTACTGCTGTATTTAGGGCTGGTCGTCATGTTACTGCTGTATTTAGGGCTGGTCGTCATGTTACTGCTGTATTTAGGGCTGGTCGTCATGTTACTGCTGTATTTAGGGCTGGTCGTCATGTTACTGCTGTATTTAGGGCTGGTCGTCATGTTACTGCTGTATGTAGGGCTGGTCGTCATGTTACTGCTGTATTTAGGGCTGGTCGTCATGTTACTGCTGTATGTAGGGCTGGTCGTCATGTTACTGCTGGTCGTCATGTTACTGCTGTATTTAGGGCTGGTCGTCATGTTACTGCTGTATTTAGGGCTGGTCGTCATGTTACTGCTGGTCGTCATGTTACTGCTGTATTTAGGGTTGGTCGTCATGTTACTGCTGTATTTAGGGTTGGTCGTCATGTTACTGCTGTATTTAGGGCTGGTCGTCATGTTACTGCTGTATTTAGGGCTGGTCGTCATGTTACTGCTGTATTTAGGGCTGGTCGTCATGTTACTGCTGTATTTAGGGCTGGTCGTCATGTTACTGCTGTATTTAGGGCTGGTCGTCATGTTACTGCTGTATTTAGGGCTGGTCGTCATGTTACTGCTGTATTTAGGGCTGGTCGTCATGTTACTGCTGTATTTAGGGCTGGTCGTCATGTTACTGCTGTATTTAGGGCTGGTCGTCATGTTACTGCTGTATTTAGGGCTGGTCGTCATGTTACTGCTGTATTTAGGGCTGGTCGTCATGTTACTGCTGTATTTAGGGCTGTTCGTCATGTAACTGCTGTATTTAGGGCTGGTCGTCATGTTACTGCTGTATTTAGGGCTGGTCGTCATGTTACTGCTGTATTTAGGGCTGGTCGTCATGTTACTGCTGTATTTAGGGCTGGTCGTCATGTTACTGCTGTATGTAGGGCTGGTCGTCATGTTACTGCTGTATTTAGGGCTGGTCGTCATGTTACTGCTGTATTTAGGGCTGGTCGTCATGTTACTGCTGTATGTAGGGCTGGTCGTCATGTTACTGCTGTATTTAGGGCTGGTCGTCATGTTACTGCTGTATGTAGGGTTGGTCGTCATGTTACTGCTGTATTTAGGGCTGGTCGTCATGTTACTGCTGTATTTAGGGCTGGTCGTCATGTTACTGCTGTATTTAGGGCTGGTCGTCATGTTACTGCTGTATTTAGGGCTGGTCGTCATGTTACTGCTGTATTTAGGGCTGGTCGTCATGTTACTGCTGTATTTAGGGCTGGTCGTCATGTTACTGCTGTATTTAGGGCTGGTCGTCATGTTACTGTTGATAGCAGATGTGATACCTTGGTGCTGCCTCCATGTTGGTTTGCCTTGCTCTAACCTCGTCGCCAGGCACAATGCATGTAATCCTGGGTTAACAACCATTCAAAATTGGCCTTAGTGGGAGTGACCACAGAATTCTATTAGTAAAATATTTGGAGATGATTGGTTGGTAGATTAAGCTGATTTAGCCGAAAATCTTTGAGCAGGGAGATTTTCCGGGTCTTTCTGTATTGGCTAACGGAGGCCACGTTATCCATTGTTCCCATGGGGGGTTTCGGGGCGGACATCTGCAGAGCTGTGTGTGACTCTGTTATGACTCAGACAGATAATGCAACACGATTCCAACATAGAGAGTATGTTCCTGAGAAGACTAGGCCTGTATATAGTATGCAGTCAGTGGAGGATTACATTTGTGATTATGAGGCATGGCAATTCATTTAGTTGTTTATGTGTCAAAACAATAAGGTCTATATGCTGTATATGGGATAGAAATATCATGATATCTGACCTGAAACACTGTAGTTGATACAGAACATTATGATAACTGACCTGCTGATACAGAACATCATGATAACTGACCTGCTGATACAGAACATCATGATAACTGACCTGTTGATACAGAACATGATGATAACTGACCTGTTGATACAGAACATTATGATAACTGACCTGCTGATACAGAACATCATGATAACTGACCTGCTGATACAGAACATTATGATAACTGACCTGCTGATACAGAACATCATGATAACTGACCTGCTGATACAGAACATCATGATAACTGACCTGCTGATACAGAACATCATGATAACTGACCTGCTGATACAGAACATCATGATAACTGACCTGCTGATACAGAACATCATGATAACTGACCTGCTGATACAGAACATCATGATATCTGACCTGCTGATACAGAACATCATGATAACTGACCTGCTGATACAGAACATTATGATATCTGACCTGCTGATACAGAACATCATGATATCTGACCTGCTGATACAGAACATCATGATATCTGACCTGCTGATACAGAACATCATGATATCTGACCTGCTGATACAGAACATTATGATAACTGACCTGCTGATACAGAACATCATGATATCTGACCTGCTGATACAGAACATCATGATAACTGACCTGCTGATACAGAACATCATGATAACTGACCTGCTAATACAGAACATCATGACAACTGACCTGCTGATAAAGAACATCATGACAACTGACCTGCTGATACAGAACATCATGATAACTGACCTGCTGATACAGAACATCATGATAACTGACCTGCTGATACAGAACATCATGACAACTGACCTGCTGATACAGAACATCATGATAACTGACCTGCTGATACAGAACATCATGATAACTGACCTGCTGATACAGAACATTATGATAACTGACCTGCTGATACAGAACATCACCATTTGTCTGTCTTAAAATGTTGTGCAATTGCATCATCTGGTGGTCAGCTATAATAGTGCACCTTTCCTCTGGTGGTTTGGCTTCAAGTCAAGGAGATGAACCCCCACCGAATGGGAATGAAGGAAATGGAGAATCGTTATCAGTTAGTTGTTTATTCCAGGTCATCTTTGAAAGGAAATCTGATTGCAACATTATTTTATTGTTATCTTTAAATCCACAAATATTCAAATCCACAGATTCCAAAGAAAAAGTTTTCATCAATTACAAAATCGTACCTATTTAAATACAGAATGCTTGTTTACGTTTGCAAGGCCAAAGTCCTCCGATTTATTAAAACCAACCGTGCGGATGATTATAATCTCAGAGAGGAGCCAGCAACACAAAGCCAGTCTGTTGTCATTTCATAGCCTGGAATGAGTCTAGCCAAGTCTCCCAGGGGTCGTACAGTAAGGCAGACTGGCCTGTTCCAGACTGGGCAACAACAGAACAGCAGGAACCCTATAGTTCTTCATCTCTAGCTCTCCATCCAGAAAGCATCTCAGAGTAGGAGAGCTGATCAGCTTAGCCTTTTAGATCATAATAAATAAGATTGTACGGACAGATCCTAGACCCGTACTTCTACTCTAAGACGGTTTGTGGGTACGGGCCCTGGTCCCTGAGCCAAGCTGACAGCCCAGAAGGGGTCCTGGCCAATCAGAACAAAGGGCCTATCTCTGCTGAGACAACAGTTAAAACTGAAAGACTCTTTTTGTGGTTAAATGAATGGATATGATGGATTTGATGGATATGAATGGATGTGATGGATGTGATGGATGTGATGGATATGATTGATGTGAAGGATATGATGGATGTGATGGATATGAATGTCAAAGGGACTGCAGTGCATCATGGGTATGATAGATATGAATGCCAAAGGGACTGCAGTGCATCATGGGTATGATGGATATGATGGATGTGATGGATATGAATGTCAAAGGGACTTCAGTGCATCACTTATAACCCATAAGACAGTAATGGTACAGCCAGCAGGTAGTTAAGACAGTAACAATACACCCAGCAGGTCATTAAGACAGTAACAATACACCCAGCATATCATTAAGACAGTAACAGTACACCCAGCAGGTCATTAAGACAGTAATGGTACACCCAGCAGGTCATTAAGACAGTAATGGTACACCCAGCAGGTCATTAAGACAGTAACAGTACACCCAGCAGATCATGAAGACAGTAACAATACACCCAGCAGGTCATTAAGACAATAATGGTACACCCAGCAGGTCATTAAGACAGTAACAGTACACCCAGCAGGTCATTAAGACAGTAATGGTACAGCCAGCAGGTCATTAAGACAGTAACAGTACACCCAGCATGTCATTAAGACAGTAACAATACACCCAGCAGGTCATTAAGACAGTAACGGTACACCCAGCAGGTCATTAAGACAGTAACAATACACCCAGCAGGTCATTAAGACAGTAACAATACACCCAGCAGGTCATTAAGACAGTAACAGTACACCCAGCATGTCATTAAGACAGGAACAGTACACCCAGCAGGTCATTAAGACAGTAACAATACACCCAGCAGGTCATTAAGACAGTAACAAAATACCCAGCATGTCATTAAGACAGTAACAGTACACCCAGCAGGTCATTAAGACAGTAACAATACACCCAGCATGTCATTAAGACAGTAACAGTACACCCAGCAGGTCATTAAGACAGGAACAGTACACCCAGCAGGTCATTAAGACAGTAATGGTACACCCAGCAGGTCATTAAGACAGTAACAATACACCCAGCATGTCATTAAGACAGGAACAGTACACCCAGCAGGTCATTAAGACAGTAATGGTACACCCAGCAGGTCATTAAGACAGTAACAATACACCCAGCATGTCATTAAGACAGTAACAGTACACCCAGCAGGTCATTAAGACAGTAACAGTACACCCAGCAGGTCATTAAGACAGTAACGGTACACCCAGCAGGTCATTAAGACAGTAACAATACACCCAGCAGGTCATTAAGACAGTAACAATACACCCAGCAGGTCATTAAGACAGTAATGGTACACCCAGCAGGTCATTAAGACAGTAATGGTACACCCAGCAGGTCATTAAGACAGTAACAGTACACCCAGCAGGTCATTAAGACAGTAACGGTACACCCAGCAGGTCATTAAGACAGTAACAGTACACCCAGCAGGTCATTAAGACAGTAACAATACACCCAGCAGGTCATTAAGACAGTAACAGTACACCCAGCAGGTCATTAAGACAGTAACGGTACACCCAGCAGGTCATTAAGACAGTAACAATACACCCAGCAGGTCATTAAGACAGTAACAGTACACCCAGCAGGTCATTAAGACAGTAACAGTACACCCAGCAGGTCTTTAAGACAGTAACAATACACCCAGCAGGTCATTAAGACAGTAACAATGCACCCAGCAGGTCATTAAGACAGTAACAATACACCCAGCAGGTCATTAAGACAGTAACAATACACCCAGCAGGTCATTAAGACAGTAACAGTACACCCAGCATGTCATTAAGACAGTAACAGTATGTGTGTTACGAGTACATAACAGATCAGAGATATGGGGTGTAATGACATATAGTAATGTCCTGTACCATTGAACCTTGCTGAATGAACCCTGTCTGTCTGTTTTATGGTTAGATGTGCCAAATAAAGACCCAGCACAACTCACTATTTATTCTACAAGTACTTTATTTAGCATGTGACAGCGTCTGTGGTACAGGCACCATTGGGGTGGTAAAACAGCAGTAGGCTAAAAACTAAGAGGTTCAACACGTAGCGGCATTAGGAGCCAGTACCTAGACAAGAGTACAGATGATCAAACACTAGAAGGAGGTGTGAGGGTAACAGATACTCAAAAGGTCCAACTGTGAGGGTTAAGGCCAACTGGAAACGTACCCTGGGTTAAGGCCAACTAAAAAAACCTACCCTAGGTTAAGGACAACTAAAAAACCTACCCTGGGTGAAGGCAAACTAAAAACCTATCCTAGGTTAAGGCCAACTGGAAACCTACCCTGGGTGAAGGCAAACTAAAAACCTACCCTAGGTTAAGGCCAACTGGAAACCTACCCTGGGTTAAGGCAAACTAAAAACCTACCCTAGGTTAAGGCCAACTGGAAACCTACCCTGGGTTAAGGCAAACTAAAAACCTATCCTAGGTTAAGGCCAACTGGAAACCTACCCTGGGTTAAGGCAAACTAAAAACCTATCCTAGGTTAAGGCAAACTAAAAACCTATCCTAGGTTAAGGCCAACTGGAAACCTACCCTGGGTTAAGGCCACACAAAAAACTACCCTGGGTAAAACAAACCGGAGAGGAGATCCCTCACAGCAGCTGAAGAAGTGAAGATGGTATGAAAACTAAGGGACCAGAACAGTCCGTTCAGAAAGTGGTCACTTGACTTATTCCACATGAAAAATTAAACAAATATACAGTATATTGATTAGGTAAGTATTTAACCCCCGAGTCAATACACATTAGAATCACCTTTGGCAGTGATTACATCTGTCTTTCTGGGGAAAGTCTCTAAAAGATTTGCACACCTGGATTGTACAATATTTGCCCATTATTCTGTAAAATTTTTTTTAAAAAAAGCTTCAAGCTCTCAAGTTGGTTGCTGATCATTGCTAGACTTTTTCAAGCTGCATTAAGTCAAACTAGGCCACTCAGGAACATTCGTCATCTTGGTAAGCAACTCGTGTATAGTTGGCCATGTTTTAGGTTATTGTCCTGCTGAAAGGTGAAATTGTCTCCCAGTGTCTGTTGGAAAGCAGACAACCAGGGTTTCCTCTAGGATTCTGCCTGTGCTTATAGCTCTGTTTCCTAAGAAAAAAAAAAAAAAAAAACTTGTCCTTGCCAATGACAAGCATACCCAGAACCTGAAGCCACCGCCATGCTTGAAAATATGGCGAGTGGTCCTCCGTAATGTGTTGGATTTGTCCCAAACATAACGCTTTATTCAGGACAAAGTACAGTTCTTTACGTTAGTGCCTTATTGCAAACAGGATGCTTGTTCTGTACAGGGTTCATTCTTTTCACTATCAATTAGGTTTGTATTGTGGAGTAGCGGATGGCCCCACAACATTGTATTATCCAATCACAGCCACTAAACGCTGTTAAGTCACCATTGGCCTCATTGTTAAATCCCTGAGCGGTTTCCTTCCTCTCCGGCAACTGAGTTAGGAAGGACGCCTGTTTCTTTGTAGTGTCTGGATGTATTGATACACCATCCCAAGTTTTGTAACTTCACCATGCTCAAATGGATATTCAATGTCTGCTTTTTCTAAAATGTTTACCCCTCTACCAATAGGTGCCCTTCTCTGGCATGGCATTGGAAAACCTCCGATCTTTGTGGTTGAATCTGTTACATTCACATTTAAATGTATGGGGAGGTACAGCGATGAGTCATTCAGAAATCATGTTCAACACTATTCAGGCAACTTTAGCACTTATTTAGGCCATAAGGGGTTGAATACTTGACGAGACATTTCAGTTAATTTAAAATGTGCCTAAAATAAATAAACACACATACTCCGCTGACAAAATGGGATATTGTGTGACAAAATCTCAGTTAAAAATCAAGCTGTAACAACTAAATGTGGATAGAGTCAAGAGTTCTGAACACTTTCTGAAGGCCCAGACTACAGACAGGGCAGGACATCACATCAGTTATACAGTGTATAGCCACGCCGACATCTATGAAACTACAAGACGTACTGTATAGATCTTCTTTCATTTGTCAAAGTGTCCACACGTGGAAAAAGGCTCATGTCCATATACCAAGGCCATATTTATTTATTATATTTTATTGCAGTTTTAATTCTCTAAACATTTTCTTCACAAATAGAAAAAAAACTAGATAGGACTTGTAAAAGCTGGTCAATAAATCGGTGCTTCAGTGTCGTAATCTTCACAGTACATATATGACAGGAAAAACATACTATACAAGTGTTGCTCAGTTGGATGCCCTCTGCCAACAATGTCAGAATGTTTCCCATCGTAACAGAATTGTGTTGTAGTCTTCGGAGCTGGTGGGGTGGGTAATGGCTCACTAATATGGAGAACCAACTATTGGTAAGATGGAGAGTTGGGTGGGGGGGTGAAACTAACTAAACTGAATCAGTCAAACTCAGTTTCCCTTTATTTGAGAAAAGCATCAAGCTTTTTCTGGATATTGTCAAACGAGTCCATTCCCATGTAGTCTGCCTGGCCCTGCTCCCATTTCTGCTTGCGTTCCTCGGATGTCTCTGGAGACATGTATGGCTCGGTGTGATGGGAGTCATGTGACGAGCTGCTTCCCTGGAGGAGGAGAAGGGAGCACAAAAAAAAGAATATTAGAAGGGAGCGATTTGATCAATTACGGAACAAGCCACAAGACTAAGAGCTCTGGAGAAACAGTGGTTCCTTTGCAGTCAGTGCAGCAACAGAACAGTAGCACACCGTGATCTAAAAACCTGGCATTTATACCAAGACATTTCCACTACTGCAAACCACCCATCTACTCGATCATCAGAGAACACACGGCTATGGTATTAGCAAAGCCAGGTGTTGTTGTACAAACAGATTGTCCACAAGAAGCAGTGACAGTTAGTGACCAGGTGTTTGTTTGTGATGCTGGGCTTAACATACAACTAGTCTTCATCATACCTTCCAGCCACCTTCCTTGTGACTATTGATCTGTGACCATGACCCAGGCCAGTGACCATGGTGGTCACAATTTTCTTTGACAGGGGACTGGAACTTTAGACGGACGAATGAGAGGGTTAAACATCAATAGCCTTCAAGGCTGAAGTATCACTACATTTTAGAAAGACGAATCTTCATATATATATATATATATATATATGAATGACTTGGATGCTTATTGTTAGTAAAAAGTAATGTTGGACCCACCTCCTGAATGAATATATAGATATATGTAAATATTAATTCATTCAGGAGGGTCCAACATTACTTTTTATTAACAATAAGCATCCAAGTCATCACTTAATTCAATCTGTTATAAACCGTTTTGCTAACAGTTTCTGTAGAGGAAGGACAAGAGGTTAATACTTCTAGATGAACTTCCACACAGCCAGAGTGGAAAGGCTGGTCTCCGTATCCCTCCACCATCATGGGCACCACAGAGGAAGAGTAGAGGAACCACCAGTCCTGGAGGAAGCTGGTGTGTGTGGAGGTCTCCTGCATGTCCCCGCTGACCCTCTTGGTCTTGGGGTCGTACGTGTAGCTCCACGGCTTGGTCTGACCCAGGAAGTGGACCACCTTGGCGTTGCCACCGTATCTGGAACAGAATGCGTGTTGATTTACTTAGCTCTTGTTGTGAATGTAACTCATATCTGGCAGTTAAAGACTGTTGTAAATGCTTTGGTTTGACAAGTTCGAACACACACAGACAGAGAGCGAGCCCGACGGGAGCGAGAGCGAGCCCGACGGGAGCGAGAGCGAGCGAGCCCGACGGGAGCCGGGAGCGAGCGAGCCCGACGCGAGCCGGGAGCGAGCGAGCCCGACGCGAGCCGGGAGCGAGCGAGCCCGACGCGAGCCGGGAGCGAGCGAGCCCGACGCGAGCCGGGAGCGAGCGAGCCCGACGCGAGCCGGGAGCGAGCGAGCCCGACGCGAGCCGGGAGCGAGCGAGCCCGACGCGAGCCGGGAGCGAGCGAGCCCGACGCGAGCCGGGAGCGAGCGAGCCCGACGCGAGCCGGGAGCGAGCGAGCCCGACGCGAGCCGGGAGCCCGACGCGAGCCGGGAGCGAGCGAGCCCGACGCGAGCCGGGAGCGAGCGAGCCCGACGGGAGCGAGCGAGCCCGACGGGAGCGAGCGAGCCCGACGGGAGCGAGCGAGCCCGACGGGAGCCGGGAGCGAGCGAGCCCGACGGGAGCCGGGAGCGAGCGAGCCCGACGGGAGCCGGGAGCGAGCGAGCCCGAAGGGAGCCGGGAGCGAGCGAGCCCGAAGGGAGCCGGGAGCGAGCGAGCCCGACGGGAGCCGGGAGCGAGCGAGCCCGACGGGAGCCGGGAGCGAGCGAGCCCGACGGGAGCCGGGAGCGAGCGAGCCCGACGGGAGCCGGGAGCGAGCGAGCCCGACGGGAGCCGAGAGCGAGCGAGCCCGACGGGAGCCGAGAGCGAGCGAGCCCGACGGGAGCCGAGAGCGAGCGAGCCCGACGGGAGCCGAGAGCGAGCGAGCCCGACGGGAGCCGAGAGCGAGCGAGCCCGACGGGAGCCGAGAGCGAGCGAGCCCGACGGGAGCCGAGAGCGAGCGAGCCCGACGGGAGCCGAGAGCGAGCGAGCCCGACGGGAGCCGAGAGCGAGCGAGCCCGACGGGAGCCGAGAGCGAGCGAGCCCGACGGGAGCGAGAGCGAGCGAGCCCGAAGGGAGCGAGAGCGAGCGAGCCCGACGGGAGCGAGAGCGAGCGAGCCCGACGGGAGCGAGAGCGAGCGAGCCCGACGGAAGCGAGAGCCCGAAGGCCAGGTGAGAGAATAGCCATTGTGACAGAGGCATAAAAGTCTTTAAACAGAAGGCCTCTATTTCGTCCGCTGGTCTCGGCTCTGTGGAACTCAGGCTCGAACACCACGAGGCCGCCCCCTAAATGAACTGGTAACCTGACGTTATGGCATGAGAACACTAATGACTATCGCCTCACGCCGACCCATTCTCTCACAGCCCAAGAAGACTTTCCCTGCCAGGGGATTCACAGGTAGTCTACTTTTGAGTCACTGCTGCTGGCTGATCTTCCTCCCCCTTAAGGTCAATGTCCACACCCTGATGCAATCTAATTAGCATAATAATACAAAATCCCATCTAAAAGCTGTCAGTTTAAACTACAGATGTTTTGACGCATTAGCTGCTTCTTAATCCACCTGTCACACCTGCAGTAAAATAAATCAGACAGGAGCATAAAGTCCTTTGTAGCGTCCCAATGGTTTGGCCTAAAAAAAATATTATGAACCCTCTATGAAAAGAGGAGACTCAAGAACACGGTGGTGTTCTCCATTTTGCTCTGCGATGCAGTATATGGAGATTTTTGCCACTTAACTATGGGGTTAAATACAAGTAAAAAAAAATAAATATATATATATATATATATATGTTGCCTCATCTTTCTTCTCTCAGATAGGACAGACACCTCAGAACAAACTGTCTTTACATGTGGGTGGACTTTTGTTACATGTAGTGAATCTGTTATTCAATGTGTTTCTATGGGCTAATAGCAGTAAGGACTATCTGTTATTCAATGTGTTTCTATGGGCTAATAGCAGTAAGGACTATCTGTTATTCAATGTGTTTCTATTGGCTAATAGCAGTAAGGACTATCTGTTATTCAATGTGTTTCTATTGGCTAATAGCAGTAAGGACTGTCTGTTATTCAATGTGTTTCTATTGGCTAATAGCAGTAAGGACTATCTGTTATCCAATGTGTTTCTATTGGCTAATAGCAGTAAGGACTATCTGTTATTCAATGTGTTTCTATTGGCTAATAGCAGTAAGGACTATCTGTTATTCAATGTGTTTCTATTGGCTAATAGCAGTAAGGACTGTCTGTTATTCAATGTGTTTCTATGGGCTAATAGCAGTAAGGACTATCTGTTATCCAATGTGTTTCTATTGGCTAATAGCAGTAAGGACTATCTGTTATTCAATGTGTTTCTATTGGCTAATAGCAGTAAGGACTCTCTGTTATTCAATGTGTTTCTATTGGCTAATAGCAGTAAGGCCTATCTGTTATTCAATGTGTTTCTATTGGCTAATAGCAGTAAGGACTGTCTGTTATTCAATGTGTTTCTATGGGCTAATAGCAGTAAGGACTATCTGTTCTCCAATGTGTTTCTATGGGCTAATAGCAGTAAGGACTGTATGTTATTCAATGTGTTTCTATTGGCTAATAGCAGTAAGGACTATCTGTTATTCAATGTGTTTCTATTGGCTAATAGCAGTAAGGACTATCTGTTATCCAATGTGTTTCTATTGGCTAATAGCAGTAAGGACTATCTGTTATTCAATGTGTTTCTATTGGCTAATAGCAGTAAGGACTATCTGTTATTCAATGTGTTTCTAATAGCAGTAAGGACTATCTGTTATTCAATGTGTTTCTATGGGCTAATAGCAGTAAGGACTATCTGTTATTCAATGTGTTTCTATGGGCTAATAGCAGTAAGGACTATCTGTTATTCAATGTGTTTCTATGGGCTAATAGCAGTAAGGACTATCTGTTATTCAATGTGTTTCTATTGGCTAATAGCAGTAAGGACTATCTGTTATTCAATGTGTTTCTAATAGCAGTAAGGACTATCTGTTATTCAATGTGTTTCTAATAGCAGTAAGGACTATCTGTTATTCAATGTGTTTCTAATAGCAGTAAGGACTATCTGTTATTCAATGTGTTTCTATTGGCTAATAGCAGTAAGGACTATCTGTTATTCAATGTGTTTCTATTGGCTAATAGCAGTAAGGACTATCTGTTATTCAATGTGTTTCTATTGGCTAATAGCAGTAAGGACTATCTGTTATTCAATGTGTTTCTAATAGCAGTAAGGACTATCTGTTATTCAATGTGTTTCTATGGGCTAATAGCAGTAAGGACTATCTGTTATCCAATGTGTTTCTATGGGCTAATAGCAGTAAGGACTGTATGTTATTCAATGTGTTTCTATTGGCTAATAGCAGTAAGGACTGTCTGTTATTCAATGTGTTTCTATTGGCTAATAGCAGTAAGGACTATCTGTTATCCAATGTGTTTCTATTGGCTAATAGCAGTAAGGACTGTTATTCAATGTGTTTCTATTGGCTAATAGCAGTAAGGACTATCTGTTATTCAATGTGTTTCTATTGGCTAATAGCAGTAAGGACTGTCTGTTATTCAATGTGTTTCTATGGGCTAATAGCAGTAAGGACTATCTGTTATTCAATGTGTTTCTATTGGCTAATAGCAGTAAGGACTATCTGTTATTCAATGTGTTTCTATTGGCTAATAGCAGTAAGGACTGTCTGTTATTCAATGTGTTTCTATGGGCTAATAGCAGTAAGGACTATCTGTTATCCAATGTGTTTCTATTGGCTAATAGCAGTAAGGACTATCTGTTATTCAATGTGTTTCTATTGGCTAATAGCAGTAAGGACTATCTGTTATTCAATGTGTTTCTATTGGCTAATAGCAGTAAGGACTGTCTGTTATTCAATGTGTTTCTATGGGCTAATAGCAGTAAGGACTATCTGTTATCCAATGTGTTTCTATGGGCTAATAGCAGTAAGGACTGTATGTTATTCAATGTGTTTCTATTGGCTAATAGCAGTAAGGACTATCTGTTATTCAATGTGTTTCTATTGGCTAATAGCAGTAAGGACTATCTGTTATTCAATGTGTTTCTATTGGCTAATAGCAGTAAGGACTGTCTGTTATTCAATGTGTTTCTATGGGCTAATAGCAGTAAGGACTGTCTGTTATTCAATGTGTTTCTATGGGCTAATAGCAGTAAGGACTATCTGTTATCCAATGTGTTTCTATTGGCTAATAGCAGTAAGGACTATGTTATTCAATGTGTTTCTATTGGCTAATAGCAGTAAGGACTATCTGTTATTCAATGTGTTTCTATTGGCTAATAGCAGTAAGGACTGTCTGTTATTCAATGTGTTTCTATGGGCTAATAGCAGTAAGGACTATCTGTTATCCAATGTGTTTCTATGGGCTAATAGCAGTAAGGACTGTATGTTATTCAATGTGTTTCTATTGGCTAATAGCAGTAAGGACTATCTGTTATTCAATGTGTTTCTATTGGCTAATAGCAGTAAGGACTATCTGTTATCCAATGTGTTTCTATTGGCTAATAGCAGTAAGGACTATCTGTTATTCAATGTGTTTCTATTGGCTAATAGCAGTAAGGACTATCTGTTATTCAATGTGTTTCTAATAGCAGTAAGGACTATCTGTTATTCAATGTGTTTCTATGGGCTAATAGCAGTAAGGACTATCTGTTATTCAATGTGTTTCTATGGGCTAATAGCAGTAAGGACTATCTGTTATTCAATGTGTTTCTATGGGCTAATAGCAGTAAGGACTATCTGTTATTCAATGTGTTTCTATGGGCTAATAGCAGTAAGGACTATCTGTTATTCAATGTGTTTCTATTGGCTAATAGCAGTAAGGACTGTCTGTTATTCAATGTGTTTCTAATAGCAGTAAGGACTATCTGTTATTCAATGTGTTTCTAATAGCAGTAAGGACTATCTGTTATTCAATGTGTTTCTAATAGCAGTAAGGACTATCTGTTATTCAATGTGTTTCTATTGGCTAATAGCAGTAAGGACTATCTGTTATTCAATGTGTTTCTATTGGCTAATAGCAGTAAGGACTATCTGTTATTCAATGTGTTTCTAATAGCAGTAAGGACTATCTGTTATTCAATGTGTTTCTATTGGCTAATAGCAGTAAGGACTATCTGTTATTCAATGTGTTTCTATTGGCTAATAGCAGTAAGGACTGTCTGTTATTCAATGTGTTTCTATGGGCTAATAGCAGTAAGGACTATCTGTTATTCAATGTGTTTCTATGGGCTAATAGCAGTAAGGACTATCTGTTATCCAATGTGTTTCTATGGGCTAATAGCAGTAAGGACTGTATGTTATTCAATGTGTTTCTATTGGCTAATAGCAGTAAGGACTATCTGTTATTCAATGTGTTTCTAATAGCAGTAAGGACTATCTGTTATTCAATGTGTTTCTATGGGCTAATAGCAGTAAGGACTATCTGTTATTCAATGTGTTTCTATGGGCTAATAGCAGTAAGGACTATCTGTTATTCAATGTGTTTCTAATAGCAGTAAGGACTATCTGTTATTCAATGTGTTTCTATGGGCTAATAGCAGTAAGGACTATCTGTTATTCAATGTGTTTCTATTGGCTAATAGCAGTAAGGACTATCTGTTATTCAATGTGTTTCTATTGGCTAATAGCAGTAAGGACTATCTGTTATTCAATGTGTTTCTATTGGCTAATAGCAGTAAGGACTATCTGTTATTCAATGTGTTTCTAATAGCAGTAAGGACTATCTGTTATTCAATGTGTTTCTATTGGCTAATAGCAGTAAGGACTATCTGTTATTCAATGTGTTTCTATGGGCTAATAGCAGTAAGGACTATCTGTTATTCAATGTGTTTCTATGGGCTAATAGCAGTAAGGACTATCTGTTATTCAATGTGTTTCTATTGGCTAATAGCAGTAAGGACTGTGTTATTCAATGTGTTTCTATTGGCTAATAGCAGTAAGGACTATCTGTTATTCAATGTGTTTCTATGGGCTAATAGCAGTAAGGACTATCTGTTATTCAATGTGTTTCTATGGGCTAATAGCAGTAAGGACTATCTGTTATTCAATGTGTTTCTATTGGCTAATAGCAGTAAGGACTATCTGTTATTCAATGTGTTTCTATTGGCTAATAGCAGTAAGGACTATCTGTTATTCAATGTGTTTCTATGGGCTAATAGCAGTAAGGACTATCTGTTATTCAATGTGTTTCTATTGGCTAATAGCAGTAAGGACTATCTGTTATTCAATGTGTTTCTATTGGCTAATAGCAGTAAGGACTGTCTGTTATTCAATGTGTTTTATGGGCTAATAGCAGTAAGGACTATCTGTTATTCAATGTGTTTCTATTGGCTAATAGCAGTAAGGACTGTCTGTTATTCAATGTGTTTTATGGGCTAATAGCAGTAAGGACTGTCTGTTATTCAATGTGTTTCTATGGGCTAATAGCAGTACGGACTATTTGTTATTCAATGTGTTTCTATTGGCTAATAGCAGTAAGGACTATCTGTTATTCAATGTGTTTCTATTGGCTAATAGCAGTAAGGACTATCTGTTATTCAATGTGTTTCTATTGGCTAATAGCAGTAAGGACTATCTGTTATTCAATGTGTTAATAGCAGTAAGGACTATCTGTTAGCCAATGTGTTTCTATTGGCTAATAGCAGTAAGGACTATCTGTTATTCAATGTGTTTCTATTGGCTAATAGCAGTAAGGAATATCTGTTATTCAATGTGTTTCTATTGGCTAATAGCAGTAAGGACTATCTGTTATTCAATGTGTTTCTATTGGCTAATAGCAGTAAGGACTATCTGTTAGCCAATGTGTTTCTATTGGCTAATAGCAGTAAGGACTATCTGTTATTCAATGTGTTTCTATGGGCTAATAGCAGTAAGGACTATCTGTTATTCAATGTGTTTCTATGGGCTAATAGCAGTAAGGACTATCTGTTATTCAATGTGTTTCTATGGGCTAATAGCAGTAAGGACTATCTGTTATTCAATGTGTTTCTAATAGCAGTAAGGACTATCTGTTATTCAATGTGTTTCTAATAGCAGTAAGGACTATCTGTTATTCAATGTGTTTCTATTGGCTAATAGCAGTAAGGACTATCTGTTATTCAATGTGTTTCTAATAGCAGTAAGGACTATCTGTTATTCAATGTGTTTCTATTGGCTAATAGCAGTAAGGACTATCTGTTATTCAATGTGTTTCTATTGGCTTATAGCAGTAAGGACTATCTGTTATTCAATGTGTTTCTATTGGCTAATAGCAGTAAGGACTATCTGTTATTCAATGTGTTTCTATTGGCTAATAGCAGTAAGGACTATCTGTTATTCAATGTGTTTCTATGGGCTAATAGCAGTAAGGACTATCTGTTATTCAATGTGTTTCTATTGGCTAATAGCAGTAAGGACTATCTGTTATTCAATGTGTTTCTATTGGCTAATAGCAGTAAGGACTGTCTGTTATTCAATGTGTTTCTATTGGCTAATAGCAGTAAGGACTATCTGTTATTCAATGTGTTTCTATTGGCTAATAGCAGTAAGGACTACCTGTTATTCAATGTGTTTCTATGGGCTAATAGCAGTAAGGACTCTGTTATTCAATGTGTTTCTATTGGCTAATAGCAGTAAGGACAATGTGTTTCTATTGGCTTATAGCAGTAAGGACAATGTGTTTCTATTGGCTAATAGCAGTAAGGACTATCTGTTATTCAATGTGTTTCTATTGGCTAATAGCAGTAAGGACTATCTGTTATTCAATGTGTTTCTATTGGCTAATAGCAGTAAGGACTATCTGTTATTCAATGTGTTTCCATTGGCTAATAGCAGTAAGGACTATCTGTTATTCAATGTGTTTCTAATAGCAGTAAGGACTATCTGTTATTCAATGTGTTTCTATTGGCTAATAGCAGTAAGGACTATCTGTTATTCAATGTGTTTCTATTGGCTAATAGCAGTAAGGACTATCTGTTATTCAATGTGTTTCTATGGGCTAATAGCAGTAAGGACTATCTGTTATACAATGTGTTTCTATTGGCTAATAGCAGTAAGGACTATCTGTTATTCAATGTGTTTCTATGGGCTAATAGCAGTAAGGACTATCTGTTATTCATTGTGTTTCTATTGGCTAATAGCAGTAAGGACTATCTGTTATTCACTGTGTTTCTATGGGCTAATAGCAGTAAGGACTATCTGTTATTCAATGTGTTTCTATGGGCTAATAGCAGTAAGGACTATCTGTTATTCAATGTGTTTCTATGGGCTAATAGCAGTAAGGACTATCTGTTATTCAATGTGTTTCTATGGGCTAATAGCAGTAAGGACTATCTGTTATTCAATGTGTTTCTAATAGCAGTAAGGACTATCTGTTATTCAATGTGTTTCTAATAGCAGTAAGGACTATCTGTTATTCAATGTGTTTCTATTGGCTAATAGCAGTAAGGACAATCTGTTATTCAATGTGTTTCTATTGGCTAATAGCAGTAAGGACAATCTGTTATTCAATGTGTTTCTATTGGCTAATAGCAGTAAGGACTCTGTTATTCAATGTGTTTCTATTGGCTAATAGCAGTAAGGACTATCTGTTATTCAATGTGTTTCTATGGGCTAATAGCAGTAAGGCAAAATATTTTTTAAATATTTTTCAATACATCAAGGGGTCTTGAAATTCAAAATCAAATAGATAAAATGATCGTTGGTGTGACTTTAAAACAATTCCTTATAGTTTAGTAGAACCCCCCCCGGCTTCGACTCTTATGAGCTGTTAATGCTTTGGCAGGGAATTATAGACAACACCTCATATTTAGTTTGAGATTTAGCAGAATGTTTCTCAATGTAAGAAATACAGATATCTAGATAATATCTAGATAATAGTTAGTGCCTAAACCAGCAACTAGATCTACACACAGTTCTCTATCACATGATTACATACTGTTTGAATGCTGGAGGGGAGGTGTAGATTGAGTACTGACTGTTTGAATGCTGGAAGGTAAGTGTAGATTGAGTAATGACTGTTTGAATGCTGGAAGGTAAGTGTAGATTGAGTACTGACTGTTTGAATGCTGGAAGGTAAGTGTAGATGGAGTACTGACTGTTTGAATGCTGGAAGGTAAGTGTAGATGGAGTACTGACTGTTTGAATGCTGGAAGGTAAGTGTAGATTGAGTACTGACTGTTTGAATGCTGGAAGGTAAGTGTAGATTGAGTACTGACTGTTTGAATGCTGGAAGGTAGGTGTAGATTGAGTACTGACTGTTTGAATGCTGGAAGGTAGGTGTAGATTGAGTACTGACTGTTTGAATGCTGGAAGGTAGGTGTAGATTGAGTACTGACTGTTTGAATGCTGGAAGGTAGGTGTAGATTGAGTACTGACTGTTTGAATGCTGGAAGGTAAGTGTAGATTGAGTACTGACTGTTTGAATGCTGGAAGGTAAGTGTAGATTGAGTACTTACTGTTTGAATGCTGGAAGGTAAGTGTAGATTGAGTACTTACTGTTTGAATGCTGGAAGGTAAGTGTAGATTGAGTACTGACTGTTTGAATGCTGTAAGGTAAGT
Organism: Oncorhynchus mykiss; assembly: GCF_057628025.1. Taxonomy (NCBI): domain Eukaryota; kingdom Metazoa; phylum Chordata; class Actinopteri; order Salmoniformes; family Salmonidae; genus Oncorhynchus; species Oncorhynchus mykiss. Next base: position 1,975,213 of record NC_143036.1, read on the forward strand.
GTAGATTGAGTACTGACTGTTTGAATGCTGGAAGGTAAGTGTAGATTGAGTACTTACTGTTTGAATGCTGGAAGGTAAGTGTAGATTGAGTACTTACTGTTTGAATGCTGGAAGGTAAGTGTAGATTGAGTACTTACTGTTTGAATGCTGGAAGGTAAGTGTAGATTGAGTACTGACTGTTTGAATGCTGGAAGGTAGGTGTAGATTGAGTACTGACTGTTTGAATGCTGTAAGGTAAGTGTAGATTGAGTACTGACTGTTTGACTGCTGGAAGGTAGGTGTAGATTGAGTACTGACTGTTTGACTGCTGGAAGGTAGGTGTAGATTGAGTACTGACTGTTTGAATGCTGGAAGTGTAGATTGAGTACTGACTGTTTGAATGCTGGAAGGTAAGTGTAGATTGAGTACTTACTGTTTGAATGCTGGAAGGTAAGTGTAGATTGAGTACTGACTGTTTGAATGCTGGAAGGTAAGTGTAGATTGAGTACTTACTGTTTGAATGCTGGAAGGTAAGTGTAGATCGCTATGCTGCTGAGGTTGTAGATGAAGGGGAGGTGTTTTGATATATCTGCTGTTGCCCAGTTACCGAAGAAGCCATTCAAGACCCCTTGGTCTCCTCCTAGAGAAAAGAAGAACAGCAGTTAGCAACAAGAGTGTAAATAGGGAGCGCAATACATTTAGCCCCAACCCATATCAATGCATAGAGGTGGTTCAGAACGCAAGGAAGCAGAGTCTATATCAATACTTAATCCATCGACCAGTAACGCATTGATGGGCAAAATGTATACAATATGATCAGCTTGGTATGTTCAGTAATAGGAATAGACCAGACAGTGAGGCAGACGCCAAGCCCACCAGTGAGACAAGGGTTACACAGTAAGACCAAAGTTATTTTAAACAGGCGTTGCGAAACGGAAATTCATCTTGATAATATTCTCTTCACTACGGTTGCGAAAGGGAGGTGTGTGTGATATATATAGCTCAGTAAAGAAAGAAACGTCCTCTCACTGTCAACAGTGTTCATTTTCAGCAAACTTAACATGTGTAAATATTTGTATGAACATAACAAGATTCAACAACTGAGACAAACTGAACCAGTTCCACAGACATGTGACTAACATAAATGGAATAATGTGTCCCTGAACAAAGCAAAATCAAAAGTGGCCACCAGCTGCATTAAGTACTGCAGATCATCTCTTCCTCATGGACTGCACCAGATTTGCATGTTATTGCTGTGAGATGTTACCCCACTCTTCCACCAAGGCACCTGCAAGTTCCCAGACATTCCTGGGGGGGGGGGGGGGGGGACAGCCCTAGCCCTCACATCCAACAGGTCCCAGACATGCTCCATGGGATTGAGAGCCAGGGTCTTCTCTGGCCATGGCAGAACACTGACATTCCTATCTTGCAGGAAATCACTCACAGAACAAGCAGTTTGGCTGGTGGCATTGTCATGCTGGAGGGTCATGTCAGGAGGAGCCTGCAGGAAGGGTACCACATGAGGGAGGAGGATGTCTTCTCTGTAACGCACAGCGTTGAGATTACCTACCTGCAATGACAACAAGCTCAGTCCGATGATGCTGTGACACACCGCCCCAGACCATGACTCACCCTACAAATCGATCCTGCGCCAGAGTACAGGCCTCGGTGTAACGCTCATTCCTCTGACGATCAACATAAATCCGACCATCACCGCTGGTGAGACAAAACCACAACTCGTCAGTGAAGACCACTTTCTGCCAGTCCTGTCTGGTCCAGCGACGGTGGGTTTGTGCCCATAGGCAACGTTGTTGCCGGTGATGTCTGGAGAGGACCTGCCTTTACAACAGGCCTACAAGCCCTCAGTCCAGCCTATTGCGGACAGTCTGAGCACTGATGGAGGGATTGTGCGTTCCTGGTGTAAACCCTTTCCAATGAAGCTCTGTGAAATTATTTGACTTTTTACAAATGATCTTTGAAAAGACCTGAAAAAGGGACATTTATTTTTTGCTGAGATTAGATTTATATCAAAACCTTTGTCTTTGACCAGTAAACTACCATAATCTTAAATAAAATAAATAATCTTTCAAGGACAATTCTCTTGGGCCATATGGTGTATTTACTACAAACTCAGGGAGACACATTAACACTATATATTAATGAATAATTATTTACCAAGTTATTCAAGTATAAATTACAATAGATTAACAGAAAATGTATGGCAATTACAAAAATTGCTGAAGATTCCAGTAACTGGTGTAAATTAGCAGTAGCTTTGCTACTCTTCACCCAAGCCCCAACTTCAGAGACGAGCAATAGTCACTATACAACAGGTTGGCATACAGACAGACTAGCACAGCCATTGCAGATAGCAGTAGTCAGGAAAAACGTACTTCCTATGAACGACATGTGGTTGTCTCACCTAGCTACCTTAAAATGGATGCTGAGTCACTCGGAGGTGTCTGCTAAAATGAAAAAAATGTAATCTAACCAGCGGAAAGATAATGATGTATGGTTGTCTGAATAGATCTACTTCAAACAACGCCTAATTGCTGTAGATTGAACCGGTAACAGGTGAGTATGGTTCAGCTGGCTGTCAGTCTCATTCAGCCGTCTATCCAACTGATCATAAACCTGTATCTCCTAAAGCCATGAGGCTTTCTGCCAACACAACCTCTAAAACCTAGTTCACACTGCAGGCCTTGACGCACAAATCAGTTAGCTTTTTTCAAAATCCGTTTGGGAATACCGACTGTCCAAACAGCAAGACAAAAAAAAAAAAGGTGACCAAATCGGATGCGTTGTCATAGTAACGCCAGGGGTGTGCGCAGTGGTTTAGAGGCTGATTGGAGCACGAGCGCCACCACCCATCATTCAGACAGTATGTAGCTGAAGGTGACGAAGTCCAACATGGACATTTCAAAGTCATAGTGGATAGCATGATCCGACTTTCAAAACGAGTCCTTTTTGGCGTCAGTTAAACTGGCTAGCTAGGCAGCGGTTTAGCACATGCAATAATTTGTAAACAATTAACAAGTCAATGAGCTACCACACGTTCTTCTCAAACGGTCAGAGTAGCTAGAAAGCAGATATGGCAAATAAAGCCTAGAAACCACTGGAGGGAAAATAAAATCAGATTTGACCGTTCAGACATGTCACATGGCCAGGAATCACCTACGAGGTTAAAGTGTGGCTTGAAATATCAGATTCCATGTGCTTTTTGGCTGTTCAGACTGCAGGAAAAACAGATTAGAGAAGCAAAAAATGAAAAGGGTTTGAAACTGCCAACAATGTGAACAAGGCTTTAGTCAGCAGACTGCTCTGTCCTGACAGGATAAAAACAGGATGTTTACAATCACAACTGCCCACAATGTCTACATAGAGTGGATTCGGAAAGTATTCAGACCCCTCCACTTTGTTACATTACAGCCCAATTCTAAAATTGATTAAATTGTATGCGTCTCAATCTAGACACAATACCCCATAATAATGACAAACCATAAACATGTTTAGAAATGTTTGCAAAAGTATAAATAAAAAACAGAAATGTCACAATTACATAAGTAGTCATACCCATTACTTTCTGTTGAAACACCTTTGGCAGCAATTACAGCCTTGAGTCTTCTTGGGTATGACACTACAAGCTTGGCACACCTGTATTTGGGGAGTTTCTCCCATTCTTCTCAGCAGATCCTCAAGCTCTGTCAGGTTGGATGGGGAGTGTCGCTGCACAGCTATTTTCAGGTCTCTCCAGAAGTGTTTGCTCAGGTTCAAGTCCGGGCTACTCAAGGACATTCAAAGACTTGTCCCGAAGCCACTCCGGCATTGTCTTGGCTGTGTGCTTAGGGTTGTTGTCCTGTTGGAAAGTGAACCGGCACCCCAGTCGGAGGTCCTGAGTGCTCTGGATCGCTGCACTTTGCTTAGTTCAAATTTCCCTCAAATCCTGACTAGTCTCCCAGTCCCTGCCACTTAAAAACATCTGCACAGCATGCTGCCACCACCACCGCCATGCTTCACTGTAGGGATGATACCAGGTTTCCTCCAGACGACACACTTGGCATTCAGGCCAAAGAGTTGAAGCTTGGTTTCATCAGACCAAAGAATCTTGTTTCTCATGGTCAGAATCCTTCTTGGCAAACTCCAAGCAGGCTGTCATGTACCATTTCCTGAAGAGTCACTTCCGTCTGGCCACTACCATAAAGGCCTTATTGGTGGAGTGCTGCAGAGATGGTTGTCCTTCTGGAAGATTCTCCCATCTCCACAGAGGAACTATGTAGCTCTGCCAGAGTGACCATCGGGTTCTTGGTCACCTCCCTGACCAAGGCCCTTCTCCCCCAGATTGCTCAGTTTGTCCGGGTGGCCAGCTCTAGGAAGAGTCTTGGTGGTTCCAAACGTCTTCCATTTAAGAATGATGGAGGCCACTGTTCTTGCAGACCTTTAATGCTGCAAAAAGTTTATGGTACCCTTCTCCAGATCTGTGCTTCGACACAATCCTGTCGTCTCGGAGCTCTATGGACAATTCCTTCGACCTCATGGCTTGGTTTTTGCTCCGACATGCACTGTCCACTGTGGGATCTTATATAGACAGTTGTGTGCCTTTCCAAATCATGTCCAATCAATTGAAATTACCACAGGTGGACTCCATCCAAAAAGTTGTAGAAACATCTCAAGTATGACCAATGGAAACAGGATGCACCAGAGCTCAATTTCAATTCTCATAGCAAAGGGTCTAATAAATTGGCAAACATTTCCAAAAAGCTGTCACTGTCATTACAGGATAGTGTTGAGATTAAAGGTAAATTTTTATTTATTTAATACATTTTAGAATAAAGCTGTAACAAAATGTGGATGAAGTCAAGGGGTCTAAATACTTTCCGAATGCACTGTACACTGAATAGACCGACTAAAAAGTGCCCTGTGTGTACACGTACTGACTGCTGTCTGGATATTGATGGGGTCGTCTTTCAGTAAACACAGCACTCTCCAAACAGCACAGCCTTGCATTTGTTTACGTCCCAAAACAGCACGTCGCCCATCAAAGTTGTTTTCTTGTAGGTCTGTCCGTTTAATTTTAAAAGACACCATCAGCTACTTTGTGTAGGTCTCCCTCCGAGACCTGGCCGGTGACCACTACACATTACTGGCTATCGACTAGCCGTAAGTATCAGACACATGGCCATGACATGTGAAAGACAAGGAGGAAAGATCTAGAGTCCGGTGGATTTAAACCCCACCGACAGATTAGCACGAGCCTGAAACCTCAACTGTAACTACTATCCCAACAGGAAATACAGCCAGCCACTACACATGAACTCGTTGGGTTCAGCTAGGCGCCAGCTGAAGCATGCGGATGCGTTGCACCATCCAGAGATATAAATAGGAAAAGGAGTGTGGCTGTCACTATAGGACTAAGTCACTATGCATATAGCTGTACATGCAGTCACCATCCAGAGATTTATTTCTAGGTCTGGGCAGTGTGGCTGGTAGTATGTAGCGTGCAAAAGATCACATACAGAACATGGAGTACAGCCTTCCAGAGAGACCCCTGCATTCGTCTGGTAACTGACATGGGGGGGGGGGGGGGGGGGGGTGTTGAAGCAGTTCTCTTTAGGCTTCTATAGTAGTATTACCCATATGTACTGAACAAAAACAAAGATGCAACAATTGACGATTTTACTGAGTTGCAGTTCATAAGGAAATCCGTCAATTAGAACTAAATTCATTAGGCCCTAATCTATGGATGTCACATGACTGGGCAGTGGTGCAGTCAGAGTGAGTTTTTCCCCCACAGAAATACTCTTCACTTTCATCAGCTGTCTGGGTGGCTAGTCTCAGATAATCCCGCAGGTGAAGAAGCCGGATGTGGAGGTCCTGCGCTGGCCGTGGTTAAACGTGTTCTGCGGTTGTGAGGCCGGTTGGACGCACTGTCAAATACTCTGAAACGAAGCTGGAGGCGGCTTATGGTAGAGAAATGACAAGAAATATGTAGCCAGGAAGAACTTTAGGATATCAGAGCGGCGGTAACTCATCAGCATTACAACCTGAACTGAATCTTTCGTTCATACTGATCCCAGAGGCTGTTCCAAAACAGGCAGAGCAGTCGGACACACAACGCTTTGAGTATATTACTCGCAAATGTTCAGGTCTCTGGATAATGAAGTTGACAAGCTCAGGGCTTCCTTCCAGAGAAACATTAGGACTTGTCACATACTATTTTCTATTTTATTTAACTAGGCAAGTCAGTTAAGAACAAATTCTTATTTTCAATGACAGCCTGGGAACAGTGGGTTAACTGCCTTGTTCAGGGGCAGAATGACAGATTTTTACCTCGTCAGCTAGGGGATTCGAACCAGCAACCTCTCGGTTACTGGCCCAACACTATCGACAAGGTTACCTGCCGCCCCAAATGTTTCACGGAAATGTGGCTCTCTCGGGATATAGAGTCCGTTCTGCCAGTTGGCTTCAGTTCATCGCGCAGACAGGAATACATATCTTTCGGGAAGAAGGGCGGGGGTTTCATGATACCACACCATGAGTAGTTAAACATACAGGAACTCAAGCCCTTTTGTTAACCCGACCTAGAATTCCTCACAAGCAAATGCCGACCGTATTATCTCCCAAGATAATATTCTTCGGTTATAGTCACGGCCATGTATATTCCCCCTCAAGCCGATACCACGACGGCCCTCAAAATAACTTCACTGGACTTTATGCAAACTGGAAACCATATCCCGAGGCAGCATTTATTGTAGCTGGGGATTTTACAGTAAATTAGAAAAACCTTACCAAAGTTCTGTCAACACATTGACTAACAGTCACGCTGCTAAACACTCGACCACTGCTATGCCAACAAGGCCCTCCCCCACCCTCCCTTTGGCAAATCTGATCACGACTCCATTTTGCTCCTCCCTTCCTATAGGCAGAAACTCAAACAGGGAGTACCCGTGCTAAGTACCCCTGCTATTCAATGCTGGTCTGACCAATCGGAATCCATGCGTCATAATTGTTTTGATCATGCGGACTGGGATATGTTCCGGGTAGCCTCTGGCAAATAAACTGATACGGTGACTTATATTATCAGGAAGTGTATAGGAGATGTTGTACCCACTATTAAAACCTCCTAACCAGAAACCGCAGATAGATGGAAGCATTCATGCAAAACAAAAGTGCGAACCATCGCATTTAACCATGGCAAGGTGACTGGGAATATGGCTGAATACAAACAGTGTAGTTATTCCCTCTGGAAGGCAATCAAACAGGCAAACCGTCAGTATAGAGACAAAGTGGAGTCGTAATTCAACGGCTCAGACAAGACGTATGTGACAGGCAATGACGGACTACAAAGGGAAAACCACCCACGGACAACTACAGTGCCTTGCGAAAGTATTCAGCGACCTTTTGCCACATTTCAGGCTTCAAACATAAAGATATAAAACTGTATTTTTTTGTGAAGAATCAACAACAAGTGGGACACAATCATGAAGTGGAACGACATTTATTGGATATTTCAAACTTTTTTAACAAATCAAAAAACTGAAAAATTGGGCGTGCTCTGGGAGTGTGGTGCCAGGAAAACAACCTCTCACTCAACGTCAACAAAAACAGGAGATGATTGTGGACTTCAGGAAAGAGCAGAGGGAACACCCCCCCTATCCACATCGATGGGACAGTAGTGGAGAAGGTAGTAAGTTAAGTTCCTCGGCGTACACATCACGGACAAACTGAAATGGTCCACCCACACAGACAGCGCCTCTTCAACCTCATGAGACTGAAGAAATTTGGCTCGTCACCAAAACCCACAAACTTTTACAGATGCACAATTGAGAGCATCCTGTCGGGCTGTATCAGCGCCTGGTACGGCAACTGCAGCACCTGATGTCACAGGATGTACAACAACCACCCGAGCCACTGCCTGTTCACCCCACTATCATCCAGAAGGCGAGGTCTGCATCAAAGCACGGACCAAGAGACTGAAAAACAGCTTCTATCTCAAGACCATCAGACTGTTAAACAGCCACCACTAACACAGAAAGGCGGCTGCCTACATACAGACTTCACTGGTCACTTTAATGTTTACATATCTTGCGTCACTCATCTCATATGTATATACACTCTATTCTATACTATTTCTTAGTCTAATGCTGCTCTGACATTGCTCACCCAAGTATTTTTATATTCTTAATTTCATTCCTTTATATTGTGTGAAATGTTAGACATTACTGCACTATTGGAGCTAGAAACACAAGCATTTCGCTACACCCACAATAACATCTGCTAAACACGTCTATGTGACGAACACAATTTGATTTGACTAAGCCCTGCTGTCCACCAAGTCACACCACAACATGAGAAAGTCCTTTAAAAATGGCAAACCAACAGCTGAGCTTCTCAGAAGAGGCTCCACACACACAAACACAGTGGAAAAATCTACACTTGAGGTGTCACAGTCCACCAGTCGAACCACGACACAAGGAGTGAATGTATTCATTGTGCACTAGGTGGAGGAGATGGACCTGTAACATGTGGTTAGTCCATTTATTGTACATGGTACAGAAGGGGAACAAGAGGACCTTTGTGTTCGACAGCACAGCGCTCCCCCAGGCCCCTATCCCCCCCCCCCCAGCCCTAGATACCTAGAGGCTGTCCTCAAGCAGAGCGTCTCCATAGAGTTAACATGGGCCCTTTTCATTTAGAAGGGATGAACAAGGCTCAGCAGGAATGTAGCACTTCTCCAGTATACCTGAACCAAACCACAGGTCTACGGATATCTCAGGGAAGTCCAAGATCTGACCTGGGCCGCATGCAGTAGAAAGAGGAAATTGAATAGAGGCGCCCAGGACTGGAAGAGTAATCTCTCCTGAACCATTTCATCACTCAGATCTGCCATTGCCCAATAGTTGGTTCTGTTGGTTAGCCAGCGCTACACAGTCAATTTAAAAATTAGGCATAATGTTAGTCAAGTTAAGTTCTATAGTGGGTAGTTGGTTTCTCCCGTGTGATACCAGCCCAGACAGAGAGACACTAGATTCTCCTGTGTGATACCAGCCCAGACAGAGAGACACTAGATTCTCCCGTGTGATACCAGCCCAGACAGAGAGACACTAGATTCTCCCGTGTGATACCAGCCCAGACAGAGAGACACTAGATTCTCCCGTGTGATACCAGCCCAGACAGAGAGACACTAGATTCTCCTGTGTGATACCAGCCCAGACAGACACTAGATTCTCCCGTGTGATACCAGCCCAGACAGAGAGACACTAGATTCTCCTGTGTGATACCAGCCCAGACAGAGAGACACTAGATTCTCCCGTGTGATACCAGCCCAGACAGAGAGACACTAGATTCTCCCGTGTGATACCAGCCCAGACAGAGAGACACTAGATTCTCCCATGTGATACCAGCCCAGACAGAGAGAGACACTAGATTCTCCCGTGTGATACCAGCCCAGACAGAGAGACACTAGATTCTCCTGTGTGATACCAGCCCAGACAGAGAGACACTAGATTCTCCCGTGTGATACCAGCCCAGACAGAGAGACACTAGATTCTCCCGTGTGATACCAGCCCAGACAGAGAGACACTAGATTCTCCCGTGTGATACCAGCCCAGACAGAGAGACACTAGATTCTGCCGTGTGATACCAGCCCAGACAGAGAGACACTAGATTCTCCGTATGATACCAGCCCAGACAGAGAGACACTAGATTCTCCCGTGTGATACCAGCCCAGACAGAGAGACACTAGATTCTCCTGTGTGATACCAGCCCAGACAGAGAGACACTAGATTCTCCTGTGTGATACCAGCCCAGACAGAGAGACACTAGATTCTCCCGTGTGATACCAGCCCAGACAGAGAGACACTAGATTCTCCTGTGTGATACCAGCCCAGACAGAGAGACACTAGATTCTCCTGTGTGATACCAGCCCAGACAGAGACACTAGATTCTCCCGTGTGATACCAGCCCAGACAGAGACACTAGATTCTCCCGTGTGATACCAGCCCAGACAGAGAGACACTAGATTCTCCCGTGTGATACCAGCCCAGACAGAGAGACACTAGATTCTCCCGTGTGATACCAGCCCAGACAGAGAGACACTAGATTCTCCTGTGTGATACCAGCCCAGACAGAGAGACACTAGATTCTCCCGTGTGATACCAGCCCAGACAGAGAGACACTAGATTCTCCCGTGTGATACCAGCCCAGACAGAGAGACACTAGATTCTCCCGTGTGATACCAGCCCAGACAGAGACACTAGATTCTCCCGTGTGATACCAGCCCAGACAGAGAGACACTAGATTCTCCTGTGTGATACCAGCCCAGACAGAGACACTAGATTCTCCCGTGTGATACCAGCCCAGACAGAGAGACACTAGATTCTCCCGTGTGATACCAGCCCAGACAGAGAGACACTAGATTCTCCCGTGTGATACCAGCCCAGACAGAGAGACACTAGATTCTCCCGTGTGATACCAATCATGTTGTTTTCCAGTCGTAGAGGACTGTAGCACTATAAAAAAAAAAAAGGGTCAGAGGAACTGCAAGTCACGGCTACAGCGCAACATGAAAAGACCGTCGCTGGCTAAAAATACTGCAGCTTTAGCCAATTAGCATACCCCACAACCTGCTAGCATATCGCTAGGCCATTAATGTGGCATTCAACAGCACAGGGAATCTAAGGGGTTGAGAAAACAGTCTGAGGAGCAAGAGTCTGACACACACAGCTTCAAATAACAAGAGAGCCTGACATTAGATGATGACGCAACAGGCTCCTCCCACACAGAGCCTGACATTAGATAATGACGCAACAGGCTCCTCCCACACAGAGCCTGACATTAGATAATGACGCAACAGGCTCCTCCCACACAGAGCCTGACATTAGATAATGACGCAACAGGCTCCTCCCACACAGAGCCTGACATTAGATAATGACGCAACAGGCTCCTCCCACACAGCTAGTGTGCTCTAGTCTATAGTGGGCTGTAGTCTATAGTGGGCTGTAGTCTATAGTGGGCTGTAGTCTATAGTGGGCTGTAGTCTATAGTGGGCTGTAGTCTATAGTGGGCTGTAGTCTATAGTGGGCTGTAGTCTATAGTGGGCTGTAGTCTATAGTGGGCTGTAGTCTATAGTGGGCTGTAGTCTATAGTGGGCTGTAGTCTATAGTGGGCTGTAGTCTATAGTGGGCTGTAGTCTGTAGTCTATAGTGGGCTATAGTCTCTGCTGCCCTACCAAGAAAAAAGGTAGTAACTGCTCTGAGAAAAATGTATTTTATCTACCCTGGTTTCACAGTGTCTTTATGCAGTTACTGCTAACATGACCCCCATTTACTCCTGAACACAATAGAGGCAGGACACTTGTCCACATGATTAAGCATGTTTTAATGGAGCAAAAATGACATTAACTCATTTTAGACCAAATGAGTTAGTTACTGCCTTTTTGCTTGGTAGGGCAGTATAGTGGGCTGTAGTCTATAGTGGGCTGTAGGGAGAGACGGCATTCTTGGGAGACATAAATGAAAATGGGTAGTTGGTTTCTCCCGTGTGATACCAGCCCAGACACAGAGACACTAGATTATCCCGTGTGATACCAGCCCAGACAGAGACACTCGATTCTCCCGTGTGATACCAGCCCAGACAGAGACACTAGATTCCTGCCAACAGTCACTTCAGTTCGCCAGAACGAGTCTGCTCTTGAAAGCACGTGGCACTATTAAGCAAACTAATTGGTGTCCCGAACCATAGATGGAATATTTGAGCCATATTAGACAGAGCTGCTTCACGGATTCACTGTTCTGATGAGGGTGGACTGCTGCTAGCTTTACTGAGCTAGCCAGACGAACTGCAATATGTTCCTGTTTAAAAGGGATTATTAAATGTGTTATTGCAGAGTACATACACAAAGCAGGGTGTTTTGTTTGCAATAGGCCCAAAAGTCTATTTTCCCAAAGTTAAAACTGTAGCATATTCAAACATGCATTAAAATATCCAGTTTAAGTCTTCCTATTGTGGATGAGGACACATTAGTACCAACAGGCTTGGTAAAATACACAATTCCATTACTATGTGTCCCCTGATGACTAATCAGTACAAACCAGAACTACTTTTCAAGCCTGCCCTAACTCAAATAGTTCCATTTAGTTCCATTCCAACAAAGTGACTTCCCAAACTGGGTCTCAACGCTTATAAAAACAAGTCTGCCATGAAAGAGCGCGTTGTTCTCAGTCTACACCTGCTAAATTCACCATGTTGTTCTCTGAATGCTCTGAAGTGCCATTAGAGAGAGAGAGAGAAAGAGATACTGCTAGGATGCCGGCTCCATTTATATAAATGGCCTGCCAACAGGTTGCCTGAAGACCCACATTGAATTTTACTTCAGGTAGAAATCAAAATGGTATTTGTCACACGCGCTGACTACAACAGGTGTAGTAGACCTTACAGTAAAATACGAAAACAACAGGTGTAGTAGACCTTACAGTGAAATGCTGAATACAACAGGTGTAGTAGACCTTACAGTGAAATGCTGAATACTACAGGTGTAGTAGACCTCACAGTGAAATGCTGAATACAACAGGTGTAGTAGACCTTACAGTGAAATGCTGAATACAACAGGTGTAGTAGACCTTACAGTGAAATGCTGAATACAACAGGTGTAGTAGACCTCACAGTGAAATGCTGAATACTACAGGTGTAGTAGACCTCACAGTGAAATGCTGAATACAACAGGTGTAGTAGACCTTACAGTGAAATGCTGAATACAACAGGTGTAGTAGACCTTACAGTGAAATGCTGAATACAACAGGTGTAGTAGACCTCACAGTGAAATGCTGAATACAACAGGTGTAGTAGACCTTACAGTGAAATGCTGAATACAACAGGTGTAGTAGACCTCACAGTGAAATGCTGAATACAACAGGTGTAGTAGACCTTACAGTGAAATGCTGAATACAACAGGTGTAGTAGACCTCACAGTGAAATGCTGAATACAACAGGTGTAGTAGACCTCACAGTGAAATGCTGAATACAACAGGTGTAGTAGACCTTGCCATGAAATGCTTACTTACAAGCCCCTAACCAACAATGTAGTTCCAGAAATATTTACTAAATAAACTACAATTTTAAAAAGTTGACAAGAAAATGACATAACAACAAGACTACATGCTAGCAGTCAGGGGATGTGTCGGTACTGAGTCAATCTGCAGGGATACAGGGGAGTCGAGGTAATTCGTGGAGTGAGTATGCATAGATAATAAACAGAGTAGCAGCAGTGTCAAAACAAAGGGGGGGGGGGGCTCGCGTTTGGAAAGTTCTGAAATCCGCCACAAACCAGAAAGCTGAATAAAATGATACATTGGTCCTTCTGCAGGTAGGAAGGAGAGAGAAGATCCACGACTAGTGTAGTCAACTCCACCTTCAGTATGCTGGTCTGTATAGTTTGGATTTTTGGTTTCGAGCCTACCCAAACACGTCCACGTTATGGCCGAGCCTACCCAAACACGTCCACGTTATGGCCGAGCCTACCCAAACACTTCCACGTTATGGCCGAGCCTACCCAAACACTTCCACGTTATGGCCGAGCCTACCCAAACACTTCCACGTTATGGCCGAGCCTACCCAAACACTTCCACGTTATGGCCGAGCCTACCCAAACACTTCCACGTTATGGCCGAGCCTACCCAAACACTTCCACGTTATGGCCGAGCCTACCCAAACACTTCCACGTTATGGCCGAGCCTACCCAAACACTTCCACGTTATGGCCGAGCCTACCCAAACACTTCCACGTTATGGCCGAGCCTACCCAAACACTTCCACGTTATGGCCGAGCCTACCCAAACACTTCCACGTTATGGCCGAGCCTACCCAAACACTTCCACGTTATGGCCGAGCCTACCCAAACACTTCCACGTTATGGCCGAGCCTACCCAAACACTTCCACGTTATGGCCGAGCCTACCCAAACACTTCCACGTTATGGCCGAGCCTACCCAAACACTTCCACGTTATGGCCGAGCCTACCCAAACACTTCCACGTTATGGCCGAGCCTACCCAAACACTTCCACGTTATGGCCGAGCCTACCCAAACACTTCCACGTTATGGCCGAGCCTACCCAAACACGTCCACGTTATGGCCGAGCCTACCCAAACACTTCCACGTTATGGCCGAGCCTACCCAAACACTTCCACGTTATGGCCGAGCCTACCCAAACACTTCCACGTTATGGCCGAGCCTACCCAAACACTTCCACGTTATGGCCGAGCCTACCCAAACACTTCCACGTTATGGCCGAGCCTACCCAAACACTTCCACGTTATGGCCGAGCCTACCCAAACACTTCCACGTTATGGCCGAGCCTACCCAAACACTTCCACGTTATGGCCGAGCCTACCCAAACACTTCCACGTTATGGCCGAGCCTACCCAAACACTTCCACGTTATGGCCGAGCCTACCCAAACACTTCCACGTTATGGCCGAGCCTACCCAAACACTTCCACGTTATGGCCGAGCCTACCCAAACACTTCCACGTTATGGCCGAGCCTACCCAAACACTTCCACGTTATGGCCGAGCCTACCCAAACACTTCCACGTTATGGCCGAGCCTACCCAAACACTTCCACGTTATGGCCGAGCCTACCCAAACACTTCCACGTTATGGCCGAGCCTACCCAAACACTTCCACGTTATGGCCGAGCCTACCCAAACACTTCCACGTTATGGCCGAGCCTACCCAAACACTTCCACGTTATGGCCGAGCCTACCCAAACACTTCCACGTTATGGCCGAGCCTACCCAAACACTTCCACGTTATGGCCGAGCCTACCCAAACACTTCCACGTTATGGCCGAGCCTACCCAAACACTTCCACGTTATGGCCGAGCCTACCCAAACGGCAAACACTTCCAGCTGATTGCAAGGAAACCTGCAATCGGTCGACAATTTTTTACACATTTTTATTTAGCTAGGCAAGTCAGTTAAGAACAAATTCTTATTTACAATGGCGGCCTGGGCCAATTATACGCGGCCCTATGGACTCCCAATAACAGCCTGTTGTGATACAGCCTGAGTTCGAACCAGGGTCTGTAATGATGCCTCTTTCACTGAGATGCAGTGCCTTAGACCGCTGCGCCACTCGGGAGTCAGAGTGAATCACTTGCAATGAGTGAGATTGGATTTTCAATCAACAGCCTACCTGCGCCACAGAAGGTCACCGCTTTCCTGTGGATCCCATCTCCATCAGAACAGCAACCAGTAACGCGTCAATATAAATTGTACTCGACATTCTGCCCTGTAGAGACTGTTTAAAGTTGTTTACAGCGACTTCTTTCAGACTGATCTCCATGGTAACAGTGATGTTTAGGCAAGCCGACGGACAGTGAGCAGACTACTGACGTACGTGCATAGCAGCCATTTCCAGTAGTAGTAAGGCTGAGTCTTAAAATGGGCCTGGACATAAGTAGTGGCCTGTAAAGAACAGGGTAGCATTTCAGCCTGGGGCTGTAGCCAAGACAGAGGTCACTATTCACCAGGGGTCTCACGGGATGTGCAGGGTTAATGTCAGCCAGTGCCCATCTCAAATTCAACCCCACCCTGTAGAGCCCCTCAGAATAACTCCCAGAGTTAGAGGCAGTGTCATGACAGGACCCTGTGTTCAGACTTTAAGTAAGGTCTTTATCAAGCTTAGAGGAAAAGTCACCCCCCCCCCCCCCTCCCTCCCGTACCCCGTAAAACACCTCAGAATAACTCACAGGGTTAGAGAGAGGCGGTATCGTGACAGGACCCTGTGTTGACAAAAACCCGTTTGACATATGTAGATTGAGCTATTTAAAAAATGGTTAAACCACAAACACTACAAATGGACAGCAGACTGCTAGCATCCAACCTACAGGACAGCAGACTGCTAGCATCCAACCTACAGGACAGCAGACTGCTAGCATCCAACCTACAGAACAGCAGACTGCTAGCATCCAACCTACAGAACAGCAGACTGCTAGCATCCAACCTACAGGACAGCAGACTGCTAGAGGCCAGCCACGACCCAATAGGAAATACCACAGATATTTGGAATGCTGCACATATTGCCTCTACATAGTTGGAAAAGCAGCACATTTAATACCGGCAGACCATGGAAACACTACAATATGCTGCATGACCTACCAGCAGACCATGGAAACACTACAATATGCTGCATGACCTACCAGCAGACCATAGAAACACTACAATATGCTGCATGACCTACCAGCAGACCATGGAAACACTACAATATGCTGCATGACCTACCAGCAGACCATAGAAACACTACAATATGCTGCATGACCTACCAGCAGACCATGGAAACACTACAATATGCTGCATGACCTACCAGCAGACCATAGAAACACTACAATATGCTGCATGACCTACCAGCAGACCATGGAAACACTACAATATGCTGCATGACCTACCAGCAGACCATGGAAACACTACAATATGCTGCATGACCTACCAGCAGACCATGGAAACACTACAATATGCTGCATGACCTACCAGCAGACCATGGAAACACTACAATATGCTGCATGACCTACCAGCAGACCATGGAAACACTACAATATGCTGCATGACCTACCAGCAGACCATGGAAACACTACAATATGCTGCATGACCTACCAGCAGACCATAGAAACACTACAATATGCTGCATGACCTACCAGCAGACCATAGAAACACTACAATATGCTGCATGACCTACCAGCAGACCATGGAAACACTACAATATGCTGCATGACCTACCAGCAGACCATGGAAACACTACAATATGCTGCATGACCTACCAGCAGACAATAGAAACACTACAATATGCTGCATGACCTACCAACAGACCATGGAAACACTACAATATGCTGCATGACCTACCAGCAGACCATGGAAACACTACAATATGCTGCATGACCTACCAGCAGACCATAGAAACACTACAATATGCTGCATGACCTACCAGCAGACCATAGAAACACTACAATATGCTGCATGACCTACCAGCAGACCATGGAAACACTACAATATGCTGCATGACCTACCAGCAGACCATGGAAACACTACAATATGCTGCATGACCTACCAGCAGACCATAGAAACACTACAATATGCTGCATGACCTACCAGCAGACCATGGAAACACTACAATATGCTGCATGACCTACCAACAGACCATGGAAACACTACAATATGCTGCATGACCTACCAGCAGACCATGGAAACACTACAATATGCTGCATGACCTACCAGCAGACCATAGAAACACTACAATATGCTGCATGACCTACCAGCAGACCATGGAAACACTACAATATGCTGCATGACCTACCAGCAGACCATGGAAACACTACAATATGCTGCATGACCTACCAGCAGACCATAGAAACACTACAATATGCTGCATGACCTACCAGCAGACCATGGAAACACTACAATATGCTGCATGACCTACCAGCAGACCATGGAAACACTACAATATGCTGCATGACCTACCAGCAGACCATAGAAACACTACAATATGCTGCATGACCTACCAGCAGACCATGGAAACACTACAATATGCTGCATGACCTACCAGCAGACCATGGAAACACTACAATATGCTACATGACCTACCAGCAGACCATGGAAACACTACAATATGCTGCATGACCTACCAGCAGACCATGGAAACACTACAATATGCTGCATGACCTACCAGCAGACCATGGAAACACTACAATATGCTGCATGACCTACCAGCAGACCATGGAAACACTACAATATGCTGCATGACCTACCAGCAGACCATGGAAACACTACAATATGCTGCATGACCTACCAGCAGACCATAGAAACACTACAATATGCTGCATGACCTACCAGCAGACCATAGAAACACTACAATATGCTGCATGACCTACCAGCAGACCATGGAAACACTACAATATGCTGCATGACCTACCAGCAGACCATGGAAACACTACAATATGCTGCATGACCTACCAGCAGACCATGGAAACACTACAATATGCTGCAAGACCTACCAGCAGACCATGGAAACACTACAATATGCTGCATGACCTACCAGCAGACCATAGAAACACTACAATATGCTGCATGACCTACCAGCAGACCATAGAAACACTACAATATGCTGTATGACCTACCAGCAGACCATGGAAACACTACAATATGCTGCATGACCTACCAGCAGACCATGGAAACACTACAATATGCTGCATGACCTACCAGCAGACCATAGAAACACTACAATATGCTGCATGACCTACCAGCAGACCATAGAAACACTACAATATGCTGCATGACCTACCAGCAGACCATGGAAACACTACAATATGCTGCAAGACCTACCAGCAGACCATAGAAACACTACAATATGCTGCATGACCTACCAGCAGACCATGGAAACACTACAATATGCTGCATGACCTACCAGCAGACCATAGAAACACTACAATATGCTGCATGACCTACCAGCAGACCATGGAAACACTACAATATGCTGCATGACCTACCAGCAGACCATGGAAACACTACAATATGCTGCATGACCTACCAGCAGACCATGGAAACACTACAATATGCTGCATGACCTACCAACAGACCATAGAAACACTACAATATGCTGCATGACCTACCAGCAGACCATAGAAACACTACAATATGCTGCATGACCTACCAGCAGACCATGGAAACACTACAATATGCTGCATGACCTACCAGCAGACCATGGAAACAGTACAATATGCTGCATGACCTACCAGCAGACCATGGAAACACTACAATATGCTGCATGACCTACCAGCAGACCATGGAAACACTACAATATGCTGCATGACCTACCAGCAGACCATGGAAACACTACAATATGCTGCATGACCTACCAGCAGACCATGGAAACACTACAATATGCTGCATGACCTACCAGCAGACCATGGAAACACTACAATATGCTGCATGACCTACCAGCAGACCATAGAAACACTACAATATGCTGCATGACCTACCAGCAGACCATGGAAACACTACAATATGCTGCATGACCTACCAGCACACCATAGAAACACTACAATATGCTGCATGACCTACCAGCAGACCATGGAAACACTACAATATGCTGCATGACCTACCAGCAGACCATGGAAACACTACAATATGCTGCATGACCTACCAGCAGACCATAGAAACACTACAATATGCTGCATGACCTACCAGCAGACCATGGAAACACTACAATATGCTGCATGACCTACCAGCAGACCATAGAAACACTACAATATGCTGCATGACCTACCAGCAGACCATGGAAACACTACAATATGCTGCATGACCTACCAGCAGACCATGGAAACACTACAATATGCTGCATGACCTACCAGCAGACCATGGAAACACTACAATATGCTGCATGACCTACCAGCAGCTTATTTTGGTGACATGGTGATCGATGGTTGGCTGCCCGTTTGACCAATAAAAAGAAACCATGTATCAGCGGTTGGCCAGAGTACACATGCCACATGGCCACTTCAGTAAATAGACCACCAATTTGGTTTTTCAGGAAATTCTACCCCTGACATCCATTTTGTTTCCAGTATGAGGGTGAAGAAAATCCCCTTTGATCACAGACATAACATTCTCAAATGAAAGGAAATCACTAAAAGCTCTGACACGTACCATCGAAGCTGCCGTGCTCTGCGCAGTACTGGAGCAGTTTGCTGTACGTTTCGTTGGAGGGTCGGAACACGAACACGCCGGAGTTGAAACAGTCTGGCCAGCCGGGATCCGGGGCCGCAGACAGCTCCTCTCTGTCAAACAACTCATCTATGTTCTGTACCACCTGCAACAAACACACACAGGTGAACTCTACTGTAGCTACCTGGAGGACATACAGGTGAACCCCCCCCCCCCTCATACCAGTGTGTGTGGGTCCTTGAAGGTCAGAGTATCGTGTGTATCTCACCAGTGTGTCTGCATCCATGAAGACACATTTGGAGTAGTGTGTAAGGGTCCAGCAATGTAGCTTGGTGAAGGTGACTCCCAGGTCAGGTCTCTTCATCAGGGCCAGGTTAGCTGAGTCTCCGCTGTCCAACACATCTACCAACAGTACCTCGTCAAAGATCTTCAGAAGCACTCCTCTGGTGGTAAGAGAAGGAGTGAGGAGTGAGAGGAGGAGGAGGGCGGGAAGGAGAGAGAGAAGGAGCGAGGAGGAGGGCAGGAAAGAGAGAGAGAAGGAGTGAGGAGGAGGGCGGGAAAGAGAGAGAGAAGGAGTGAGGAGGAGGCCGGGAAAGAGAGAGAGAAGGAGCGAGGAGGAGGGCGGGAAAGAGAGAGAGAAGGAGCGAGGAGTGAGAGTAGGAGGAGGGCGGGAAGGAGAGAGAAGTGAGAGGAGGAGGGCGGGAAGGAGAGAGAGAAGGCGGCACAGGACAGTTTGGCGAGAGGGCTTTGAGAGATCATGCCAACAATCCTGCATGTGGGAGATGAAGATCATGTTTGATCAAGCCCCAGATCATCATCACCAACAAGGTCTAGGATCAGATCTTTGACTCCCAACGTTAGAAAGGTCATAGGTTACACTAACCAGTTGATGCTCAAGCGTCACTCTAGGACATAATAAACAGTCGTCCCTGGGAAGTGGAAAAGGGTTCTTACTTGCAGGGGTCAGAGACATGGGGTCCGATCATCACCACCAGCTTCCTGGTTGTCTTGTGGTTCCTCAGGGACTTGCCGAGGACCATGGCTCCTCTGGCATAGTTGTCATTGGTCGCCAAAGTCACAAAAGCCTGGTCTGAGTGGGGACATAACTTATTAATAAAAACCTGGAAATAACATTTTGTTCGGTTAAAAACAGTGTAAATCCATCAGAGTTAAATGACTTCATTGCTATAACCAACTCCATGGGTAGGCAACCATGTTCCTGGAGTGCCGTGGGTACAAGTGTGGTGCCTAGTTCCAACTAGGTACCACACCTGACCAACTGAGCTAATTGATGAGTTCAGTGACTGACTAAAGTCAACACACCTGGTCCTCCAGGTTGATTAAATCAAAACCATTAGGTGCCTGAGGCACTCCAGGACCAGCGTCGTCTAAACCTGCCCTACTCAAACACCCCCCCCCCCCAAAAAAACAACTTTGTAAAGCCTGACTCAATGGTCCATCTCATAACTGGTGTGTCAAAACAAAGGCCTCAGTGTTCGTATGTATGAAGACCGTAACATATTACTTCAGTGAGGGACGGTCTGTGGTTGTTTTACCAATGTCAGCACGTCACACAGAATGGCCAAGGGTTCCACAGCAACTGTGCCAAATAGGAAAGTCTAGAAATTGCCCATAAACTCAAGTATCAACAATGGACTGATTGTAAGATGGCAAAGGACAAAATAATTATTATAATGACAAAATCTAAACCCTGGAAGTTAATATCAGCAGCCTTGACAAGCCAGTAAATCAACAGTAGTCACTACAGTTGGTCCTGAACAATCCCCTGGATGCAGTAGTCACTACAGTTGGTCCTGAACAATCCCCTGGGTGCAGTAGTCACTACAGTTGGTCCTGAACAATCCCCTGGGTGCAGTAGTCACTACAGTTGGTCCTGAACAGTCCCCTGGGTGCAGTAGTCACTACAGTTGGTCCTGAACAGTCCCCTGGGTGCAGTAGTCACTACAGTTGGTCCTGAACAATCCCCTGGGTGCAGTAGTCACTACAGTTGGTAGTGACTACAGAAAAGTAATCAACTGTACCTCGCTCCAAGAAAATATCTGATAAGTTATAAGCAAATAAAACTTGGCCATCAAAAGTAGTCAGACGCCTGTTCCTCCGAGTCACTGTTATTCGCCACATTTAATTCACACTTGAAAAAATGCCATTTGATAAGCGACATGACACACTGTACATGGTCCCCTTCTATACAAGCGTCAGCTATAGAAAGACTAGTTCAGTAATGGACTAGAGCCTAACGTTATTCCTTATATAGTCCAAGGTCCTTCTGTTTGGAGGGAAATTGGCTCTGGCAGCCAAAAAACACCATCTAAAACATGAATCGATTCTCAATTGCGGTTTTGTTCTTTAAAAAATTAAAGAAAAAAAAAAAGCACCCTACTTTCAAATCACATCAAATAATTCCACTAAATATAGCGTGTTGTAACCAGTTTTAACGGTTGCAGCCAACAGTATTTGTCAATGACGTGGCATCTGTCTTCCGTATATAAACACAGGTAGGCGTTAGGACATGGCGTTAGGACATGCAGCTCTCAGTCTTCTGTTAGTTGTCCTAACAAGCGATATAACATGGAGACGTGGCT